>NW_027100054.1:0-41182 GCF_031753505.1 Anomalospiza imberbis
GGAAAATTGGGATTTTGGGGGAAAATGGGGTTTTGGGGGAAAATGGGGGGTGGGGATTGGGGGAAAATGGGAAAAAATTGGGGTTTTGTGGAAAAATGGGGATGGGGAAAATGGGGATTTGGGGAAAAATGGATGGAAATGGGGGGAAATTGGGATTTTGGGGAAAAAATGGGGGGGGATGGGGATTGGGGGAAATGGGGATTTGGGGAAAAATGGATGGAAATGGGGGGAAATTGGGATTTTGGGGAAAAAATGGGGGGGAATGGGGATTGGGGGAAATGGGGATTTGGGGAAAACGGGGGAAAATTGGGATTTTGGGGAAAAATGTGGGGAATGTGGGGAAAATGAGGGGAAATGGGGGAAAATGGGGGGAAATGGGGATTTGGGGGAAAAATGGGAATTTTGGGGAAAAATGGGGGTTTTGGGGGGAAATTGGGGGGGATGGGGATTGAGGAAAATGGAAATTTGGGGGGAAAATGGGGGGAAATGGGGATTGGGGGGAAAATGGGGATTTGGGGAAAAATGGGGATTTTTGGGAAAAAATGGGGAGGTGGGGATTGGGGGAAAATGGGGAAAAATGAGGAAAATTTGGGAAAATTGGGGAAAAGGGGATTTTGGGAAAAATGGGGAGAAATGGGGGGGAAATTGGGATTTTGGGGGAAATGGGGATTTTGGGGGAAAATAGGGAAAAAAGGGAGAAAAATGGGGAAAACCCCACAAAATTCAACCCCCCCCCCAAAAACTGAGGAAAGAAACCAAATTGGAGGAAAAAAAATGGGGAAAATCTCCAAAAATGGAAAAAATACCCCAAAAATTGGGGGAAAACCGCCAAAATTGTGGGAAAACTGAAAAAATAGGAAAAAACCCAAAATTTGGGGAGAAACCCCCCAAAATTCCGAAAAAAATCCCAAATTCTGGCTCACCTTTGCTCCCCTGAATCCCAAACTCGGGAATTTTTGGGATTCTCCCGCCCCGAGGTTTTTGCCTTCCTGGATTTTTTTATTCCGGAGTTTCCGGGGCGGTTTCTCCTCCTTGGGCAAACAAATCCCTGGAGTTGAGGAATTCCCGAGGAATTCCCATTGTTCCTTGGGATGGACTTTGGATCCCGACATTCCCAGGGCTGGGAGGGGAAAATCTGGGATAATCCCCACAAAAATCGGGGGGAAAAAATGGGATTTTTAGGGGAAAAAAGGGGAGGAAATGAGGAAATGAGGCTGCTCCGGGTGGCTTTTCCCAGTTTTTTTTGGGATATTTGGGTCTGGATCCGGCTGGGAATTGTTGATCCCAAAATTTGGGAGTTGATGGGATGGGGCTGGGAAGGAAATTTGGGAGGAATTCCCAGCTTTTGAGGGAATTTTCAGGGTGGGAATTCCTTAAAAATCCCATTTCAATCCCTATTTTCCCATTCCTGCTGTCCCTCCTTTCATCTTCGATCCCAAATTTCCTGGAATTGCTTTTGGGATGTGCCGGGAGCACAAAATCCAGGAATTCCCAGATTTTTTTTTTTTTTTAGGAAAAGGGGTTTTTAATCCCATCCCAATTCTACAAAAAAACCCTAAAAATCCCATGGAATTCCTTAAAATAAAAAAAAAATCCCATTAAAATCCCATAGAATTCCTTAAAATCCAAAAAAAATCCCATAAAAATCCCATGGAATTCCTTAAAATCCAAAAAAAATCCCAGAAAAATCCCATAGAATTCCAGGGTTTTTCCCTGGATTTTGGGTTTTTTTCCCTGGATTTTGGGGTTTTTTCCCTGGATTTTGGGGGTTTTTTTTCTCAAATTTGGGGTTTTTCCTGGATTTTGGGTTTTTTTTTCATTGAATTTCAGTTTTTTTCCCTGGATTTTGGGTTTTTTTCCCTGGATTTGGGGTTTTTTCCCTGGATTTTGGGTTTTTTTCCCTGGATTTTGGGTTTTTTTCCCTGGATTTGGGGTTTTTTCCCTGGATTTTGGGTTTTTTTCCCTGGATTTTGGGGTTTTTCCCTGGATTTTGGGTTTTTTCCCTGGATTTTGGGGTTTTTTCCCTGGATTTTTGGGTTTTTCCCTGGATTTTGGGGTTTTTCCCTGGATTTTGGGGTTTTTCCCTGGATTTTGTTTTTTTTTTTTTTTCTCAAATTTGGGGTTTTTCCCTGGATTTTGGGTTTTTTTCCCTGGATTTGGGGGATTTTTCCCTGGATTTTGGGGTTTTTTCCCTGGATTTTGGGTTTTTTTTCCCTGGATTTTGGGGTTTTTTTTCTCAAATTTGGGGTTTTTCCCTGGATTTTGGGGTTTTTTTTCCTGGATTTTGGGGTTTTTTTAAAATCGAATTTCAGTTTTTTTCCCTGGATTTTGGGGTTTTTTCCCTGGATTTTGGGGTTTTTTCCCTGGATTTTGGGGTTTTTCCCTGGATTTTGGGCTTTTTCCCTCGAATTTGGGGTTTTTTCCCTGAATTTTGGGGGTTTTTTTTCATCAAATTTCAATTTTTTTCCCAGGATTTTGGGGTTTTTCCCTGGATTTTGGGTTTTTTTTTCCCTGGATTTTGGGGTTTTTCCCTGGATTTTGGGGTTTTTTCCTTGGATTTTAGGGTTTTTCCCTGGATTTTGGGTTTTTTTTCATAGAATTTCAGTTTTTTCCCCTGGATTTTAGGGTCTTTCCTGGATTTTTGGGTTTTTCCCTGGATTTTGGGGTTTTTTCCCTGGATTTTGGGTTTTTTCCTCAAATTTGTTTTTTTTTTTCCCGGGATTTGGGGTTTTTTTCCTGAATTTTTGGGTTTTTTTTTTCTTTGGATTTTGGGTTTTTTTTTTCCATGGAATTGAGGTTTTTTTTCAATGGATTTGTTTTTTTTTTTTCCTGGATTTTGGGGATTTCTCCTTGGATTTTGGATTTTCCCGGGATTCTGGGGGTTTTCTTCCCTGGATTTTGGGTTTTTTTTCCTTGAATTTGAGTTTTTTTCTTTGGATTTTGAGGTGTTTTCCTTGGATTTGTTTGTTTGGTTTTTTTTTCCTGGATTTTGGGGTTTTATTCTGGATTTTGGGGGTTTCTTCCTTGAATTTAAGGTTTTCCTCCTGGATTTTGGGGATGTTTCCCTGCATTTGGGTTTTTCTCTTGGATTCAGTTTTTTTCCCTGGATTTAAAGGGTTTTTTTCCCAGAATTTGGGGGTTTTCCCATGAATTTTGGGTTTTTTCCTTGGATTTTGGGGGTTTCCCCTTGGATTTGGTGTTTTTCCCCCTGGATTTGGCTTTTCATCCATGGATTTTGGGATTTTTTTTCCCCTTGGATTTGTTCTTTTCTTCCCTGGATTTGGTTTTTTCCTTGCATTTTTGGGTTTTCCCCCTGGATTTGGGGTTTTTCCTTGAGGAAATTTCCCTTTTTTCCGGGATTTTCCTTCCCCTTTGGGAATTCCCCTCCCCCTCCTCCCTCGGGACCTCCTTCCCTCCCAAAATCCCTTAAAAATCCCTTTAAATTCCCATTTTTCCTGGCAAAAAAACCCGGAAAGGGCCTCCCCTACTCCTTCCCAGGCCCGCACGGATTTGGGGTAAAACCCCTGGAATTCGGTTGGAATTCTCCTCCCAGCAAACTCTTAAAAAACCCAGGAAGACTCCATAAAAACCCCAAAATCTCACTTTTTTCCCCTTTTTTTTCCTCCCCCTGGGAATTCCCCCTCCCCCATTTTTAAGGCTCCGAGGGGAATTTTGGGATGAAATTCCGGGAATTCTCACCTGGGATCAGCACGCGGCGCTCCAGGGGGGAAATTCCCATTTCCAGCGGCGCTTCCCGGCGGGAAAAAAATCCCCAAAAGTTTTCTTTTTTTTGGGATTAAAAAAAAAAAAAGTTGGAGGCTGGCGGAGAAATCCGGGAAGGGGAAAATTCCTCGGAGGAGCCTCCGGGAGCCGCCCCCGGGCGGGGCCTGAAATCCGATCCCGGGAACCCAAAATCCCGAGCCGAGGAAAATTCCGGGAGCGGGATCCGGAACTGGGACCGGTTCAGTCCCAAACTGGGACCGGTCCAATCCCAAACTGGGACCAGTTCAGTCCCCGAACTGGGACCGGTTCAGTCCCAAACTGGGACCAGTTCAGTCCCAAACTGGGACCAGTTCATTCCCAAACTGGGACCGGCCCAATCCCAAACTGGGACGGTCCAATCCCAAACTGGGACCGGTTAATTCCCAAACTGGGACCAGTCCAATCCCAAACTGGGACCAGTTCAGTTCCCAAACTGGGATCGATTCATTCCCAAACTGGGACCAGTTCAGTTCCCAAACTGGGACCGGCCCAATCCCAAACTGGGACCAGTTCAGTTCCCAGACTGGGATTGATTCATTCCCAAACTGGGACCGGTTCAATTCCCAGTTCGATCCCCCCTCAGGGGCTTTTCTTCTTCCTCCTCCTCCTCCTCCTCCTCTTCCTTTATTTTTGGGAAAACCGACGGGATTTTGGGTGGGTTCCTCCATCGGAGGAACCGGAACCAGAGCGGCCATTCCCAGCTGGATCCACCCCAGCTCCTTTTCATCCTCATCCTCCTCTTCCTCCTCTTCCTCTTCCTTTATTTTTGGGAAAACCGACGGGATTTTGGGTGGGTTCCTCCATCGGAGGAACCGGAACCAGAGCGGCCATTCCCAGCTGGATCCAGATCCTCCTCCTCGCCCTCCTCCTGCTCCTCTCTTCCCTCGCTTTTCTGGGATTTGGGATCCAGCCTCTACTCCCGCTGCCCTTCCTCCTCCTCCTCCTCGCCGCTGTCCCGGGGCTGCGGGCGGTACTTGCGGCGCCGCAGGGGCTCGGTGAGGCTGCGGGGTGCGGATCCCGCGGGCTCCTGGCGCTCCTGGAAGTTGCGGTCCAGCAGCTCGGCCGCCTGGCGCCAGCCGTGGAAGCAGGCGGCTCCCGACTCCTGGATCTCCCGCACGGCATCCGGCACCAGCACGGCCCCGCTCGGGGCCAACACCACCACGGCCGGCAGCTCCGACACCCCGAAACGGCGCTCCAGCTCCCTGGGAACGGGAAACGGGGGGAAATCGGGGGGAAACGGGGGAGATTGGGAAGGGGAAATGGGGAAATAATGGGGATTGGGGGAGTGGGGGAGTTGGAATGGGGGAAATGGGGAGGATGGGATTGGGGGAGTTGGGGAAATAGGAAAATGGGGATTGGGGAAATTGGAATGGGAGAAATGGAGAAATCGGGAATATGGGATTGGGGGAAATTGGGGGAGTTGGGGAAATGGGGATTGGGGAATTGGAATGGGGGAAATGGGGAATATGGGATTGGGGGAAATTGGGGGAATTCGGGAAATGGGAAATGGGGATTGGGGAAATTGGAATGGGGGAAATGGGGAGGATGGGATTGGGGGAGTTGGGAAATGGGAATATGGGGATTGGAGAAATGGGGATTGGGGAGTTGGAATGGGGGAAATGGGGAATAGATCTACCATCGGTGTTCCCACCTGTCCCTCACCTGGTGTTGGTGTCCCACCCATCCCCAGCTGTCCCACCTGTCCCTCACCTGTTCTTCACCTGTCCCACCTGTCCTCACCTGTTCTTCACCTGTCCCACCTGTCCCTCACCTGTCCCACCTGCCAAAGCTGTCCCCACCCGGCCCTCACCTGGTGTAGGTGTCCCCACCCATCATCCCCAGCTGTCCGACCTGTTCCACCTGTCCCTCACCAACCAAAGGTGTCCCTACCTGTCCTCACCTGTCCCTCACCTACCAAAGGTGTCCCTACCTGTCCTCACCTGTCCCACTTGTCCCTCGCCTACCATAGATGTTCCCACCTGTCCCTCACCTGTTGCAGGTGTCCCCAGGTGTCCCCAGCCATGCCCAGCTGCGCTCACCTGTCCCTCACCTACCATAGATGTTCCCCCTGTCCCTCACCTGTTGCAGGTGTCCCCACCCATCCCCAGCTGTGCTCACCTGTCCCTCACCTACCATAGATGTTCCCACCTGTCCCTCACCTGTTCTTCACCTGTCCCACCCTGTCCCTCACCTACCATAGATGTTCCCACCTGTCCCTCACCTGTTGCAGGTGTCCCCAGCCATGCCCAGCTGCGCTCACCTGCCGAGGTCGTCCCCGTAGGGCAGCGCCATCCATGCGCGGGGCATGTCCCTCAGGTACTCGCGGTGCTCCTGCTCGCACCTGTCCCGCCCCACGTAGACCAGGCCCAGCTGCTCCTGTCCCACCTGTCCTCACCTGTCCCACCTGCCAAAGCTGTCCCCACCTGTTCCTCACCTCTCCCCATCTGTCCCACCTGTCACCATTGTGCTCACCTGGCCTCACCTGGTGTAGGTGTCCCCACCCATCATCCCCGGCTGTCTGACCTGTTCCACCTGTCCCTCACCTACCAAAGGTGTCCCTACCTGTCCTCACCTGTCCCTCACCTACCAAAGGTGTCCATACCTGTCCCTCACCTGTCCCTCACCTACCAAAGGTGTCCGACCTGTTCCACCTGTCCCTCACCTACCAATGGTGTCCATACCTGTCCTCACCTGTCCCTCACCTACCAAAGGTGTCTCTACCTGTCCTCACCTGTCCTTCACCAACCAATGGTGTCCCTACCTGTCCTCACCTACCAAAGGTGTCCCTACCTGTCCTCGCCTGTCCTTCACCAACCAATGGTGTCCCTACCTGTCCCTCACCTACCATAGATGTTCCCCCCTGTCCCTCACCTGTTGCAGGTGTCCCCAGCCATGCCCAGCTGCGCTCACCTGTCCCTCGCCTACCATAGATGTTCCCACCTGTCCCTCACCTACCATAGATGTTCCCCCCTGTCCCTCACCTGTCTCACCTGTCCCTCACCTACCATAGATGTTCCCACCTGTCCCTCACCTGGTGCAGGTGTCCCCAGCCATGCCCAGCTGTCCTACCTGTCCCTCACCTACCATAGATGTTCCCCCCTGTCCCTCACCTGTTCTTCACCTGTCCCTCACCTACCATAGATGTTCCCACCTGTCCCTCACCTGTTGCAGGTGTCCCCAGCCATGCCCAGCTGCGCTCACCTGCCGAGGTCGTCCCCGTAGGGCAGCGCCATCCATGCGCGGGGCATGTCCCTCAGGTACTCGCGGTGCTCCTGCTCGCACCTGTCCCGCCCCACGTAGACCAGGCCCAGCTGCTCCTGTCCCACCTGTCCCACCTACAAAAGCTGTCCCCACCTGTTCCTCACCTTTCCCCATCTGTCCCACCTGTCACCATTGTGCTCACCTGGCCTCACCTGGTGTAGGTGTCCCCACCCATCATCCCCAGCTGTCCGACCTGTTCCACCTGTCCCTCACCTACCAAAGGTGTCCCTACCTGTCCTCACCTGTCCCTCACCTACCAAAGGTGTCCCTACCTGTCCTCACCTGTCCCTCACCTACCAAAGGTGTCCCTACCTGTCCTCACCTGTCCCTCACCTACCAAAGGTGTCCATACCTGTCCTCACCTGTCCCTCACCAACCAAAGGTGTCCCTACCTGTCCTCACCTGTCCCTCACCTACCAAAGGTGTCCATACCTGTCCTCACCTGTCCCTCACCTACCAAAGGTGTCCGACCTGTTCCACCTGTCCCTCACCTACCAATGGTGTCCATACCTGTCCTCACCTGTCCCTCACCTACCAAAGGTGTCCATACCTGTCCCTCACCTGTCCCTCACCAACCAAAGGTGTCCCTACCTGTCCTCACCTGTCCCTCACCTACCAAAGGTGTCCGACCTGTTCCACCTGTCCCTCACCTACCAATGGTGTCCATACCTGTCCTCACCTGTCCCTCACCTACCAAAGGTGTCGCTACCTGTCCTCACCTGTCCTTCACCAACCAATGGTGTCCCTACCTGTCCTCACCTACCAAAGGTGTCCATACCTGTCCTCGCCTGTCCCTCACCAACCAAAGGTGTTCATACCTGTCCCTCACCTACCATAGATGTTCCCCCCTGTCCCTCACCTGTTGCAGGTGTCCCCAGGTGTCCCCAGCCATGCCCAGCTGCGCTCACCTGCCGAGGTCGTCCCCGTAGGGCAGCGCCATCCATGCGCGGGGCATGTCCCTCAGGTACTCGCGGTGCTCCTGCTCGCACCTGTCCCGCCCCACGTAGACCAGGCCCAGCTGCTCCTTGTCCCACCTGTCCCACCTGCAAAAGCTGTCCCCACCTGTTCCTCACCTCTCCCCATCTGTCCCACCTGTCACCATTGTGCTCACCTGGCCTCACCTGGTGTAGGTGTCCCCACCCATCATCCCCGGCTGTCTGACCTGTTCCACCTGTCCCTCACCTACCAAAGGTGTCCATACCTGTCCTCACCTGTCCCACTTGTCCCTCGCCTACCATAGATGTTCCCACCTGTCCCTCACCTGTTGCAGGTGTCCCCAGGTGTCCCCAGCCATGCCCAGCTGCGCTCACCTGTCCCTCACCTACCATAGGTGTTCCCCCTGTCCCTCACCTGTTGCAGGTGTCCCCACCCATCCCCAGCTGTGCACACCTGTCCCTCACCTACCATAGATGTTCCCACCTGTCCCTCACCTGTTCCTCACCTGTTCTTCACCTGTCCCTCACCTACCATAGATGTTCCCCCTGTCCCTCACCTGTTGCAGGTGTCCCCAGCCATGCCCAGCTGCGCTCACCTGCCGAGGTCGTCCCCGTAGGGCAGCGCCATCCATGCGCGGGGCATGTCCCTCAGGTACTCGCGGTGCTCCTGCTCGCACCTGTCCCGCCCCACGTAGACCAGGCCCAGCTGCTCCTGTCCCACCTGTCCCACCTGCAAAAGCTGTCCCCACCTGTTCCTCACCTCTCCCCATCTGTCCCACCTGTCACCATTGTGCTCACCTGGCCTCACCTGGTGTAGGTGTCCCCACCCATCATCCCCGGCTGTCCGACCTGTTCCACCTGTCCCTCACCTACCAAAGGTGTCCCTACCTGTCCTCACCTGTCCCTCACCTACCAAAGGTGTCCATACCTGTCCTCACCTGTCCCTCACCTACCAAAGGTGTCCATACCTGTCCTCACCTGTCCCTCACCTACCAAAGGTGTCCATACCTGTCCTCACCTGTCCCTCACCTACCAAAGGTGTCCATACCTGTCCCTCACCTGTCCCTCACCAACCAAAGGTGTCCCTACCTGTCCTCACCTGTCCCTCACCTACCAAAGGTGTCCGACCTGTTCCACCTGTCCCTCACCTACCAATGGTGTCCATACCTGTCCTCACCTGTCCCTCACCTACCAAAGGTGTTCATACCTGTCCCTCACCTGTTCTTCACCTGTCCCTCACCTACCATAGATGTTCCCACCTGTCCCTCACCTGTTGCAGGTGTCCCCAGCCATGCCCAGCTGCGCTCACCTGCCGAGGTCGTCCCCGTAGGGCAGCGCCATCCATGCGCGGGGCATGTCCCTCAGGTACTCGCGGTGCTCCTGCTCGCACCTGTCCCGCCCCACGTAGACCAGGCCCAGCTGCTCCTGTCCCACCTGTCCTCACCTGTCCCACCTGCCAAAGCTGTCCCCACCTGTTCCTCACCTCTCCCCATCTGTCCCACCTGTCACCATTGTGCTCACCTGGCCTCACCTGGTGTAGGTGTCCCCACCCATCATCCCCAGCTGTCCGACCTGTTCCACCTGTCCCTCACCTACCAAAGGTGTCCCTACCTGTCCTCACCTGTCCCTCACCTACCAAAGGTGTCCATACCTGTCCTCACCTGTCCCTCACCTACCAAAGGTGTCCATACCTGTCCTCACCTGTCCCTCACCTACCAAAGGTGTCCATACCTGTCCCACCTGTCCCTCACCTACCAATGGTGTCCCTACCTGTCCTCACCTGTCCCTCACCAACCAAAGGTGTCCATACCTGTCCTCACCTGTCCTTCACCAACCAATGGTGTCCCTACCTGTCCTCACCTACCAAAGGTGTCCCTACCTGTCCTCGCCTGTCCCTCACCAACCAATGGTGTCCCTACCTGTCCCTCACCTACCATAGATGTTCCCACCTGTCCCTCACCTGTTGCAGGTGTCCCCAGCCATGCCCAGCTGCGCTCACCTGTCCCTCGCCTACCATAGATGTTCCCCCCTGTCCCTCACCTGTTCTTCACCTGTCCCTCGCCTACCATAGATGTTCCCACCTGTCCCTCACCTGTTCTTCACCTGTCCCTCGCCTACCATAGATGTTCCCCCCTGTCCCTCACCTGTTGCAGGTGTCCCCAGCCATGCCCAGCTGCGCTCACCTGCCGAGGTCGTCCCCGTAGGGCAGCGCCATCCATGCGCGGGGCATGTCCCTCAGGTACTCGCGGTGCTCCTGCTCGCACCTGTCCCGCCCCACGTAGACCAGGCCCAGCTGCTCCTGTCCCACCTGTCCCACCTGCAAAAGCTGTCCCCACCTGTTCCTCACCTCTCCCCATCTGTCCCACCTGTCACCATTGTGCTCACCTGGCCTCACCTGGTGTAGGTGTCCCCACCCATCATCCCCGGCTGTCCGACCTGTTCCACCTGTCCCTCACCTACCAAAGGTGTCCCTACCTGTCCTCACCTGTCCCTCACCTACCAAAGGTGTCCATACCTGTCCTCACCTGTCCCTCACCTACCAAAGGTGTCCATACCTGTCCTCACCTGTCCCTCACCTACCAAAGGTGTCCATACCTGTCCTCACCTGTCCCTCACCTACCAAAGGTGTCCATACCTGTCCCTCACCTGTCCCTCACCAACCAAAGGTGTCCCTACCTGTCCTCACCTGTCCCTCACCTACCAAAGGTGTCCGACCTGTTCCACCTGTCCCTCACCTACCAATGGTGTCCATACCTGTCCTCACCTGTCCCTCACCTACCAAAGGTGTCGCTACCTGTCCTCACCTGTCCTTCACCAACCAATGGTGTCCCTACCTGTCCTCACCTACCAAAGGTGTCCATACCTGTCCTCGCCTGTCCCTCACCAACCAAAGGTGTTCATACCTGTCCCTCACCTACCATAGATGTTCCCCCCTGTCCCTCACCTGTTGCAGGTGTCCCCAGGTGTCCCCAGCCATGCCCAGCTGCGCTCACCTGCCGAGGTCGTCCCCGTAGGGCAGCGCCATCCATGCGCGGGGCATGTCCCTCAGGTACTCGCGGTGCTCCTGCTCGCACCTGTCCCGCCCCACGTAGACCAGGCCCAGCTGCTCGGGCCGCTCCACGTGCGCGGGGTCGGTGAGGCGGCGCCAGAAGCGGCGCAGGCGGGGCTCGAACTCGCGGCAGCGCGGGCAGCGGCGCGCCGCGAAGAGCAGCAGCAGCACGCGGTTCTCCAGAGCCGCCCGCAGCTCCCGCTCCGTGTCCAGGCGCCGCTCCGAGCGCCGCGCCAGCAGCGCCCGCCCCGAGAACAGCGCCCACGCCATGCCGGGAGTGGCGGCGGGAATAACGGAATAATGGGAATAATGGGAATAAAAGTGATGGGAATGGCGGTGGGAATAATGACGGGAATAAAAGTGATGGGAATGGCGGTGGGAATAATGACGGAATAAAAGTGATGGGAGTGGAGGTGGGAATAACGACGGGAATAAAAGTGATGGGAATGGCGGGTGGGAATAATGACGGGAATAAAAGTGATGGGAGTGGAGGTGGGAATAACGACGGGAATAAAAGTGATGGGAATGGCAGCGGGAATAATGGGAATAATGGTAACAATGGGAATAAAAGTGATGGGAATGGTAGCGGGAACGGCAGCGGGAATAACGTGAATAACGACGGGAATAAAAGTGATGGGAGTGGCGGCGGGAATAACGGGAATAATGGTAATAATGGGAATAAAAGTGATGGGAATGGCAGCGGGAATAACGGGAGTAATGGTAATAATGGGAATAAAAGTGATGGGAATGGCGGCGGGAATAACGATGGGAATAAAAGTGATGGGAATGGCGGCGGGAATAATGACAGGAATAAAAGTGATGGGAATGGAGGTGGGAATAACGACGGGAATAAAAGTGATGGGAGTGGAGGTGGGAATAACGACGGGAATAAAAGTGATGGCAGTGGAGGCGGGAATAACGACGGGAATAAAAGTGATGGGAATGGTGGTGGGAATAATGGGAATAATGGTAACAATGGGAATAAAAGTGATGGGAATGGCAGCGGGAATTCTAGCGTGAATAACAGGAATAACGACGGGAATAAAAGTGATGGGAATGGTAGCAGGAACGGTAGCGGGAATAACGGGAATAACGACCGGAATAAAAGTGATGGGAATGGTAGCGGGAACGGTAGCGGGAATAACGGGAATAACGACGGGAATAAAAGTGATGGGAGTGGAGGTGGGAATAATGACAGGAATAAAAGTGATGGGAATGGCGGCAGGAATAATGACAGGAATAAAAGTGATGGGAGTGGAGGTGGGAATAACGACGGGAATAAAAGTGATGGGAGTGGAGGTGGGAATAACGACGGGAATAAAAGTGATGGGAATGGTAGCGGGAACGGTAGCGGGAATAACGGGAATAACGACGGGAATAAAAGTGATGGGAATGGCAGCGGGAATAACGGGAATAATGGTAATAATGGGAATAAAAGTGATGAGAATGGCAGCGGGAATAATGGGAATAATGGGAATAAAAGTGATGGGAATGGCAGCGGGAATAATGGGAATAATGGTAATAATGGGAATAAAAGTGATGGGAATGGTAACGGGAACGGCAGCGGGAATAACGACGGGAATAAAAGTGATGGGAATGGTGGCGGGAATAACAGGAATAATGGGAATAATGGGAATAAAAGTGATGGGAATGGCAGCGGGAATAATGGGAATAATGGGAATAAAAGCGATGGGAATGGCAGCGGGAATAACGGGAATAATGGGAGTAAAAGTGATGGGAATGGCAGCGGGAATAATGGGAATAATGGGAATAAAAGCGATGGGAATGATATCAGGAATAATGGGAATAATGGGAATAAAAGTGATGGGAATGATAGCGGGAATGATAGCGGGAATGATAGCGGGAATAAGGAGGATATTGGGAATAAAAGCGATGGGAATGACAGCGGGAATAATGGGAGTAAGGGTAATAATAATAATAATAATAATAGCGGGAAAAATAGGAATAAAAATGGTGGGAATGGTAATAAAAATAGCAGTAATAATGGTAATAATTACGGTAATAATAATGGTAGTAAAAATGATAGGAAAATGGTAATGGGAATAATAATAATAATAGTAGAAATAGTAATAGTAATAATAATAGTAATAATAAAAATAATTAGGCTTTTGTAAAAAAAAAAAAAAAAAAAAGAGGTTTTAGCCCGAAAAAATGTGGGTTTTTTTTAAAAAATGAAGGTTTTTATCTTAAGAAATAAAGGGTTTTCTCTCAAAATAGGGGGGAGATACCTCTAAAACTTGGGGGGGGTTAACCCTCAAAAAATGGGATATTTGTCCCTAAAACTGGGGGAGGGTTATCTCTAAAAAGTGAGGGTTTTATCTCTGAAAATAGAGGGTTTCGCCCGAAAAAATGGGGTTTTTATCCCTTAAAAATGGGGATTTATTAAAAAAAAAAAACCCGGGGGTTTATCTCTAAAAAATGGGGGTTTTTCCCCCCCAAAAAAAGGGCAGCGGGGGAAGAAAAGGATGAGGAAAAATGGGAATTTTATCCCTAAAAAATCGCGGGATAAAAGGGGCCGGAGCTGCCTCCGCAGCGGCCCCGGCGAGCGCGGATTTGGAGCGAGCGGATTCATTAAGGGATTAATTAGCGCGTTAATTAACGGCAGGAGAGGGGGAGGGGCGGGAGCTGCTGGGGGAGGGGTCCCAGGGCCATGGGAATTCAGGGGGTGGGGGTTTTATTTAAAAAAAAAAGGGGTTTTGTCCCAAAAAAGTGGGATTTAATCCCAAAAAATGGGGGTTTGTCCCTAAAAACTGGGATTTGATCCCAAAAAATGGGGGTTTATAATAAAAAATTAGGATTTAATCCCAAAAAGATGGGGGGTTGTCCTCGAAAATTGGGATTTAATCCCAAAAAATGGGGGTTTGTCCTCAAAAATTGGGATTTAATCCCAAAAAATGGGGGTTTATCCTCAAAAATTGGGATTTAATCCCAAAAAATGGGGGTTTGTCCTCAAAAATTGGGATTTAATCCCAAAAAATGGGGGTTTTATCCCTAAAAATTGGGATTTAATCCCAAAAAATGGGGGTTTGTCCTCAAAAATTGGGATTTAATCCCAAAAAATTGGAGTTAATCCCAAAAAATGGGGGTTTGTCCCTAAAAATGGGAGGGTTTACAAAAAAATATGGGATTTTCTACCAAAAATTGGGGGTTTTACAAGAAAAATTTGGTGTTTTATCGAAAAAGTGGGGATTTATCCCTAAAAATGGGGATTTATCCCAAAAAATGGGGGGTTTAGCTCAAAATATTGTGGATTTATTTAAAATATCGGTGTTTATCCCTAAAATTGGGGGGTTTATAAAACAAGTGGGATTTTATCCCAAAAAAATGGTGTTTTATTCAAAAATTGGGGGTTTTATAAAAAAAATAGGGGTTTTATCCTTAAAAATGGGGGTTTATCCTAAAAAAGAATGGTTTTATAAAAATAATGGGAATTTATCCCAAAAAATGGGGTTTTTATCCCAAAAAAGGGAGGATTTTATAGGCCCAAAAATGGGATGGAAACCCCAAAAATGGATGGAAACCCCAAAAACAGGGATTGAAATCCCCAAAATGGGATGAAAACCCTAAAAATGGGATGGAAACCCTAAAAAAAACCGGGATGGAAACCCCAAAAATGGATGAAAACCCTAAAAAATGGGATGGAAACCCCCGAAATGGGATGAAAACCCTAAAAAATTGAATGGAAACCCTAAAAATATGGGATTGAAACCCAAAAAGGGGGATGAAAACCCTAAAAAAACTGGGATTGAAACCCCAAAAATTGATGGAAACCCTAAAAACTGGGATGGAAACCCCAAAAATGGGCCGGAATCCCTAAAAAATGGGATGGAAACCCCAAAAACTGGGATGAAAACCATAAAAATGGGATGGACACCCCAAAAATGGGATAGAAATCCCAAAATAATGGGATGAAAACCCTAAAAAATGGGATTGAAACCCCCAAAAATGGATGGAAACCCCAAAAATGGGACGGAAGCCCTAAAAAATGGGATTGAAACCCAAAAAACGGGATGAAAACCCTAAAAAAATGGGATGGAAACCCCAAAAATGGCCCGGAATCCCTAAAAAATGGGATGGAAACCCCAAAAACTGGGATGAAAACCCTAAAAATGGGCCGTAATCCCTAAAAATGGGTTGGACACCACAAAAACTGTGATGAAAACCCTAAAAATGGGATGGACACCCCAAAAATGAGATGAAAACCCCAAAACTGGGATGGAAACCCCCTAAAATGGGATGAAAACCCCTAAAAATGGGATTGAAACCCTAAAAAATGGGATGGAAACCCTTAAAAATGGGATGAAAACTCTAAAAAAACTGGGATGAAAACCCCAAAAATGGGACGGAAACCCCAAAAATGGGATTGAAACCCCCAAAAATGGATGAAAACCCTAAAAAATGGGATTGAAACCCCAAAAATGGATGAAAACCATAAAAAATGGGCCGGAATCCCTAAAAAATGAGATGAAAACCCTAAAAAATGGGATGGAAACCCCAAAACTGGGACGGAAACCCCCCAAAATGGGATGAAAACCCCAAAAATGGGGTGAAAACCCTAAAAAATGAGATGAAAACCCCAAAAACTGGGATTGAAACCCCAAAACCGGGACGGAAACCCCAAAATAAAGGCTAAAAAAAGGGCGGAGCCCCCCCGGGGTCACCTCCGGTGGCGGATTTGGGATTTGGGATTTGGGATTTGGGATTTGGGATTTGGCACGCGGGGAAATCGGATTCACGGCACGGTGGGGGAGGGGCGGGAGCGGTGGGGGAGGGGTCCCCAAGGCCGGGGGGGTCCCGGGGTTGTGGGGGTCCCGGTTTTGGGGGTCCCGGGGTTCTGGGGGTCCCGGTTTTGGGGGTCCCGGTTTTGGGGGTCCCGGGGTTGTGGGGGGTCCCGGGGTTTTGGGGGTCCCGGTTTTGGGGGTCCCGGTTTTGGGGGTCCCGGGGTTTTGGGGTTGCAGTTTTGGGGGTCCCGGTTTTGGGGGTCCCGGGGTTGTGGGGGCCCCGGGGTTTTGGGGGTCCAGCTTTTGGGGGTCCCCGTTTTGGGGGTCCCGGGGTTGTGGGGTTGCAGTTTTGGGGGTCCCGGGGTTGTGGGGGTCCCGGGGTTGTGGGGGTCCCGGTTTTGGGGGTCCCGGGGTTGTGGGGGTCCCGGTTCTCGGGGTCCCGGGGTTTTGGGGGTCCCGGTTTTGGGGGGTCCCGGGGTTGTGGGGGTCCCGGGGTTGTGGGAGGCCCAGTTTTGGGGTCCCGCTTTTGGGGGTCCCGGGGTTGTGGGTGTCCCGGTTTTGGGGGTCCCGGTTTTGGGGGTCCCGGGGTTGTGGAGGTCCCGGGGTTGTGGGGGTCCCGGTTCTGGGGGTCCCGGTTTTGGGGGTCCCGGGGTTGTGGGGTCCCGGTTTTGGGGTTCCCGGGGTTGTGGGGGTCCCGGGGTTGTGGGGGTCCCGGTTTTGGGGGTCCCGGGGTTTTGGGGGTCCCGGTTTTGGGGATCCCGGTTTTAGGGGGTCCCGGTTTTGGGGATCCCGGTTTTGGGGGTCCCGGGGTTGTGGGGTCCCGGTTTTGGGGGTCCCGGGGTTGTGGGGGGCCCAGTTTTGGGGTCCCCGTTTTGGGGGTCCCGGTGTTGTGGGGGTTCCAGTTTTGGGGGTCCCGTTTTTGGGGGTCCCGGTTGTGGGGTCCCAGACCTGGAGGGGCCCCAATTTTGGGGTCCCAGGACTGTGGGGGACAGTCTGGGGGTCCCGACTTTAAGGGGGTCCTGGGGTCATGGGGTCCCGATTTTGGGGGGGTCCCGATTTTGGGGGGTCCCCAGACCTGGAGAGGGGCCCGATTTGGGGGTTCCAGGCCAGTGGGGTCCCGATTTTGGGGGGTCCCGATTTCTGGGGGTCCCCAGACCTGGAGGGTTCCCGATTTTGGGGGTTCCAGACCTGGAGGGTTCCCGATTTTGGGGGTTCCAGGCGGTGGGGTCCCGATTTTGGGGGGTCCTGATTTTGGGGGTCCCCAGACCCGGAGGGGTCCCGATTTTGGGGGTTCCAGGCCGGTGGGGTCCCGATTTTGGGGGGTCCCGATTTCTGGGGTTCCCAGACCCGGAGGGTTCCCGATTTTGGGGGTTCCAGGCCTGTGGGGTCCGGATTTTGGGGGTTCCAGGCCGGTGGGGTCCCGATTTTGGGGGGTCCCGATTTTGGGGGTCCCCAGACCCGGAGGGGTCCCGTGCCCTCCTCCCCCCGCTAGGGGGCGCCATCAGCTCCCGGCTCCGTTAGCCCCACCCCATATTTGCATAATCCCGCCCCATCTCCCACCCTAGCCCCGCCCTCTTCCCCGCCCTCCTTCGCCTCACCCAATCAGCTTCCGCCAGCAGCGCTGCCAACCAATAGAAATGCGTCGTTCTCCGAACCACGCCCACTGTAGGCGTGGCCTCGCCTGAGGCGGCGGCGGCGGAGCGGCCGCACCGGGAGGGCCCCGGGGAGGCCTCGGGAGCCCCGGAGCCCGCGGGGACAACCGGAGCGGGCCCGGAGCCCCCCCCCGGAGCCGGCGGTGAGAACCGGAGCGGGCCCGGAGCCCCCCCCCGGAGCCGGCGGTGAGAACCGGAGCGGGCCCGGAGCCCCCCCCCGGAGCCGGCGGTGAGAACCGGAGGGGGCCCGGAGCCACCCCCGGAGCCGGCGGTGAGAACCGGAGCGGGCCCGGAGCCCCCCCCGGAGCCGGCGGTGAGAACCGGAGCGGGCCCGGAGCCCCGCCCGGAGCCGGCGGTGAGAACCGGAGGGGGCCCGGAGCCCCCCCCGGAGCCGGCGGTGAGGCCCGGCCCGGCTCCCACAGCCCCGAAGCGAGCCCCGGAGCCAGGGCAGAGGCCTAAACCGGCCCCGGAGCCGCGTCCCGGATCCCGCCAGAAGCCCCTCACAGGCGCTAATTAACTCCGACAACGCTAATTAACGACTAACTCGTGCCTAATTAACGCCCGTAGGGACTCCTTTGTGCCAGCACGGACGTATTTATTGCAATTAACTCTTTCGGGCCGCTCGGAACCCGATTTGCTCCGTTTGGTTGTGCCTGACCGCGAGGCCATTAAAAACCAGCGGCTGTGCCGCGTGCTGTGCTGCGGGGCGAGCGAGGCAACAGCGAGGGAGGGTTTGTGTGGGTGTGCAGGCGGAGAAGGGCAGCGAGGCAGCCGCGCTCCTCCGGGCGGCGCCGCCACGCGAGGCCCAGGCCTCACTAGGCCGCGCGTTGCTAAGCAACGCGTCGCGCTCTGACGCTACTTCCCGCGCCAACCCCACGGTCGCTTAGCAACGCGTCGCGCTGCTGACGTCACTTCCGCCTCCTCCCCTCCCCTCAGCGGCGGCGCCATCATGGCGGCCGTGTCGGTGTTCCCGTCCCCGCAGGAGCTCGGCGCGGCCCTGGCGCGGTCGGTGGCGGAGGCGGCGGCCGAGGCGGTGGCGAGCGGCGGCCGCTTCACGCTGGGGCTGTCCGGGGGCTCGCTGGTGCCGCTGCTGGCGCGGGAGCTGCCGCCCGCCCTCAGCGCGGTTCCCGGCGCCGACCCCTCGCGCTGGCTCGTGGCGTTCTGCGACGAGCGCCTGGTGCCGCCCGAGCACCCCGAGAGCACCGGCGGCGCCTACCGGGTGAGCGGGGCCCGCGCGGGCACCGGCACGGCCACCGGGGCGGGCACCGGGGCTGGCCCAGCTCCTCCCAGTTCGGCCCAGTTTCTCCCAATCCCTTCCCAGCCCTTCCTGGCTCCCCCCAGTTCCTCCCAGTGCTCCCAGTTTGGCCCAGTTCCTCCCAATCCCCTCCCAGTCCCTCCTGACTCTTCAGGTCCTTCCCAGCTCCTCCCAGTGCTCCCAGTTTGGCCCAGTTCCTCCCAGTTTGGCCCAGTTCCTCCCAGTCTCTCCTGTCTCCTCAGGTCCCTCCCAGCTCCTCCCAGTGCTCCCAGTTTGGTCCAGTTCCCCCAATCCCCTCCCAGTCTCTCCTGACTCCCCCCAGTTCCTCCCAGTGCTCCCAGTTCGGCCCAGTTCCCCCCAATCCCCTCCCAGTCTCTCCTGTCTCCCCTCAGCCCCTTCTAGTTCCTCCCAGTGCTCCCAGTGCGGCCCAGTTCCTCCCAGTTTGGACCAGTTCCCCCCAGTCTCTCCTGACTCCTCAGGTCCCTCCCAGCTCCTCCCAGTGCTCCCAGTTCGGCCCAGTTCCCCCAATCCCCTCCCAGTCTCTCCTGACTCCCCTCAGCCCCTTCTAGTCCCTCTCAGTGCTCCCAGTGCCTCCCAGTTCCTCCCAGTGCTCCCAGTTTGGCCCAGTTTCTCCCAGTTTGGCCAGTTCCCCCCAGTCTGCTCCCAGTCTCTCCTGACTCTCCTCAAGTCCTCCCAGTTCCTCCCAGTTTGGCCCAGTTCCCCCCTCAGTTCCCCCCAGTCCTCCCCCAGTCCCCTCCCAGTTCCCCCCAGTTCCCCCAAGTCCTCCCCCAGTCCTCTCCCAGTCCCTCCCAGTTCCCCCCAGTTCCTCCCAGTTCCCCCCAGTTCCCCCCTCAGTTCCCCCCAGTCCTCTCCCAGTCCCTCCCAGTTCCTCCCAGTTTGGCCCAGTCCCTCCCAGTCCCTCCCAGTGCTCCCAGTTCCTCCCAGTTTGGCCCAGTTCCCCCCTCAGTTCCCCTCTCCCAGTCCCTCCCAGTTCCTCCCAGTTTGGCCCAGTTCCCCCCTCAGTTCCCCTCTCCCAGTCCCTCCCAGTTCCTCCCAGTTTGGCCCAGTTCCCCCCTCAGTTCCCCTCTCCCAGTCCCTCCCAGTCCCTCCCAGTTCCCATTTCCAGTTCCCCCAGTCCCTGGCCCATTCCCAGTCCCCTCCCAGTGCTCCCAGTAACACTTTAACCCTTTCCAGTCCCAGCTGCTGTCCCAGTTTGCCCCCCCCCATTCCCAGTCCCCTCCCAGTGCTCCCAGTAACACTTTAACCCTTTCCCAGCCCCAGCTGCTGTCCCAGTTTGCCCCCCCCCATTCCCAGTCCCCTCCCAGTGCTCCCAGTGACACTTTAACCCTTTCCCAGCCCCAGCTGCTGTCCCAGTTTGCCCCCCCCCACAGCCCCCAGTCCCCCTCCCAGTGCTCCCAGTAACACTTTAACCCTTTCCCAGTCCCAGCTGCTGTCCCAGTTTGCCCCCCCACAGCCCCCAGTCCCCCTCCCAGTGCTCCCAGTAACACTTTAACCCTTTCCCAGTCCCAGCTGCTGTCCCAGTTTGCCCCCCCCGGCCCCCAGGTGCTCTGGGTCACCCCCAGGCTGGGCCCGGCCGAGGCCGCCCGGGACTACGAGGAGCAGCTGAGAAGGGTACTGGGGGAACTGGGAGCACTGGGAATGGGACTGGGGGAACTGGGAGCACTGGGAATGGGACTGGGGGAACTGGGAATGGGACTGGGGGAACTGGGAATGGGACGGGGAACTGGGAATGGGACTGGGGGAACTGGGAATGGGACTGGGGGAACTGGGAATGGGACGGGGAACTGGGAATGGGACGGGGAACTGGGAATGGGACTGGGAATGGGACTGGGGGAACTGGGAGCAACTGGAATGGGACTGGGAATGGGGACGGGGAATGGGACTGGGATGGACTGGGAATGGGACTGGGGGAACTGGGAGCAACTGGGAATGGGACTGGGAATGGGGACTGGGGGAACTGGGAGCACTGGGAATGGGACTGGGGGAACTGGGAATGGGACTGGGAATGGGACTGGGGGAACTGGGAGCATCTGGGAATGGGACTGGGAATGGGGACTGGGATGGACTGGGAATGGGACTGGGAGCACTGGGATCAGTCAATGAGCTGAACTGGTTCAGACTGGTCTGAACTGGTCCATAGTGATCAGTATCGATCCGTACTGGTCTGAACTGGTCCGTGCTGGTCCATAGTGATCAGTATCGATCCGTACTGGTCTGAACTGGTCCATAGTGATCAGTATCGATCCATACTGGTCTGAACTGGTCCGTAGTGATCAGTATCAATCCATACCGGTCTGAACTGGTCCATAGTGATCAATATCAATCCATACTGGTCTGAACTGGTCCATAGTGATCAGTATCGATCCATACTGGTCTGAACTGGTCCGTAGTGATCAGTATCAATCCATACCGGTCTGAACTGGTCCATAGTGATCAGTATCAATCCATACCGGTCTGAACTGGTCCACAGTGATCAGTATCGATCCGTACTGGTCTGAACTGGTCTGAACTGGTCCACAGTGATCAGTATCGATCCGTACTGGTCTGAACTGGTCCATAGTGATCAGTATCAATCCATACTGGTCTGAACTGGTCCATAGTGATCAGTATCGATCCATACTGGTCTGAACTGGTCCATAGTGATCAGTATCAATCCATACTGGTCTGAACTGGTCCATAGTGATCAGTATCGATCCGTACTGGTCTGAACTGGTCTGTGCTGGTCCATAGTGATCAGTATCAATCCATACTGGTCTGAACTGGTCCATAGTGATCAGTATCAATCCATACTGGTCTGAACTGGTCCATAGTGATCAGTATCGATCCGTACTGGTCCGTACTGGTCTGAACTGGTCCATAGTGATCAGTATCGATCTGTACTGGTCTGAACTGGTCCACAGTGATCAGTATCGATCTGTACTGGTCTGAACTGGTCCGTAGTGATCAGTATTGATCCATACTGGTCCGAGCTGGTCCATAGTGATCAGTATCAATCCATACTGGTCTGAACTGGTCCATAGTGATCAGTATCGATCCGTACTGGTCTGAACTGGTCCGTGCTGGTCCATAGTGATCAGTATCGATCTGTACTGGTCTGAACTGGTCCATAGTGATCAGTATCGATCTGTACTGCTCTGAACTGGTCCATAGTGATCAGTATCGATCCATACTGGTCTGAACTGGTCCGTAGTGATCAGTATCAATCCATACTGGTCTGAACTGGTCCATAGCGATCAGTATCGATCCGTACTGGTCCATACTGGTCTGAACTGGTCCGTGCTGGTGCCGCAGGCGTTCCCGGGCGAGGCCACGCCCCAGTTTGACCTGCTGCTGCTGGGGGTGGGGCCGGACGGACACACCTGCTCACTGTTCCCGGGCCACGCCCTGCTCCAGGTAACCCCAAATTCCGGCAATTCCGGGAGTTTGGGGAATTGCCCCATTCTTTCCCCTGCATCTGTCCCGGTTTTTCCTTATTTCCCCCATTTCCCCCCCATTTTCCCCATTATTGTCCCATTATTTTCCCCATTTTTCGCCCAATTTTCCCATTTTCCCTGTTATTTTCCCCCATTATCTCCCCCGTGGTTTCCCCCCGGATTTTTCCCGATTTCCCCATTTTTTGCCCCATTTCCAGGAGCAGAATTCCCTGGTTTCCTTCCTGCTGGACTCCCCCAAGCCGCCGCCCCAGCGGGTGACGATGACGCTGCCGCTGCTCAACTCGGCCAAGTCCCTGCTGCTCGTGGCCACCGGCGCCGCCAAAGGCCCCCGTGCTCAAGGTTTGGGCTGAAATCCCAATTTTTTTTGGTCAAATCCCGCATTTTTGGGGTTCAAGCCTGGGATTTTAGGGGTTAAAACTGGGATTTAAGGGGTTAAATTGCGAATTTTTGGGTCTAAATTGGGATTTTTTTCATTTAATTCGGATTTTTGGGGTCGGTCCTGGGTTTTTTGGGGTTAATTGCCAGATTTTTTGGTTAAATCCCAGATTTTGGGGGTTAATTCCCAGATTTTTGGGGTTAATTCCCAGATATTTGGGGTTACGTTCAGGATTTTTGGGGTTAAATCCCAGATTTTTGGGGTTAATTCCCATTTCTCAACTCGGCCAAGTCCCTGCTGCTCGTGGCCACCGGCGCCGCCAAGGCCCCCGTGCTCAAGGTTTGGGCTAAAATCCCAACTTTTTGGTCAAATTCTGCATTTTTGGGGTTCAATTCTGGGATCTTAGGGGTTAAATCCTGGGATTTTGGGGTTAAATCCCCGATTTTGGGGTTCCAGTCCCTGATTTTGGGGTGAACTCCCCGATTTCGGGGTGCAATCCAGGATTTTGGGGTTGAAAGCCCCAATTTTGGGGTTCAATCTGGGATTTTGGGGTTCAAGTCACCAATTTTGGGGTTCAATCCGGGATTTTGCGGTTCAAGTCCCCGATTTCAGGGTTCAGGTCCCGATTTTTGGGGTTCAATCTGGGATTTTGGGGTTGAACTCCCCATTTTTGGGGTTCTAGTCCCCAATTTTGGGGTTCAATCTGGGATTTTGGGGGTTAGGTCCCCGATTTTGGGGTTCTAGTCCCCATTTTTGGGGTTCAGTCTGGGATTTTGGGGTTCAAGTGCCCGATTTTGGGGTTCAATACAGGATTTTGGGGTTGAACTCCCCCATTTTGGGGTTCAAGTCCCCAATTTTGGGGTTCAATCCGGGATTTTTAGATTGAACTCCCCAATTTTGGGGTTCAAGTCCCCAATTTTGGGGTTCAATCCGGGATTTTGAGATTGAACTCCCCAATTTTGGGGTTCAGGTCCCCATTTTTGGGGTTCAATCCGGGATTTTGGGGTTGAACTCCCCCATTTTGGGGTTCTAGTCCCCATTTTTGGGGTTCAATCTGGGATTTTGGGGTTGAACTCCCCATTTTTGGGGTTCTAGTCCCCATTTTTGGGGGTTCAATCTGGGATTTTGGGGTTCAAGTCCCCGATTTTTGGGGTTCAAGTCCCCATTTTTGGGGTTCAATCTGGGATTTTGGGGTTCAAGCCCCTGATTTTGGGGTTCTAGTCCCCATTTTTGGGGTTCAATCTGGGATTTTGGGGTTCAAGTCCCCGATTTTGGGGTTCAATACAGGATTTTGGGGTTGAACTCCCCTTTTCTGGGGTTCAAGTCCCTGTTTTTGTGGTTCAAGTCCCTGATTTTAGGTTTCAATTCGGGATTTTGGGGTTCAATCCAGGATTTTGAGATTGAACTCCCCAATTTTGGGGTTCAAGTCCCCAGTTTTGGGGTTCAATACAGGATTTTGGGGTTGAACTCCCCCATTTTGGGGTTCAAGTCCCCATTTTTGGGGTTCAATCCGGGATTTTGGGGTTGAACTCCCCAATTTTGGGGTTCAAGTCCCCAATTTTGGGGTTCAAGTCCCCATTTTTGGGGTTCAATCCGGGATTTTGAGATTGAACTCCCCAATTTTGGGGTTCAAGTCCCCATTTTTGGGGTTCAATCTGGGATTTTTGAGATTGAACTCCCCAATTTTGGGGTTCAAGTCCCCATTTTTGGGGTTCAATCTGGGATTTTGGGGTTGAACTCCCCAATTTTGGGGTTCAAGTCCCCAATTTTGGGGTTCAAGTCCCCATTTTTGGGGGTTCAATCCGGGATCTTGGGTTTGAACTCCCCCATTTTGGGGTTCAGGTCCCGATTTTGGGGTTCAATCCGGGATTTTGAGATTGAACTCCCCAATTTTGGGGTTCAAGTCCCCAATTTTGGGGTTCAATCCGGGATTTTGGGGTTGAACTCCCCCATTTTGGGGTTAAGGTCCCCAATTTTGGCGTTCAATCCGGGATTTTGAGATTGAACTCCCCAATTTTGGGGTTCAGGTCCCCAGTTTTGGGGTTCAATCCGGGATTTTGGGGTTGAACTCCCCCATTTTGGGGTTCAGGTCCCGATTTTGGGGTTCGATCCCGAGTTTCGGTCTCTTGCAGCGCATTTTGGAGCGGCGCGAGGAGCAGCCGCTGCCGGCTGCGCGGCTCCGGCCGCGCTCGGGGCGGCTCCGCTGGCTCCTGGACCAGGAGGCGGCCAAGGAGCTGCAGATCCCCCTGGAACATCGGCCTTGAAGTGGAGAATTCCTGGGAAAACGGGAAAAATGTCCTGGAAATGCGGGAATTCCACGGAAAAATGGGGGAAAATGTCCTGGAAATGCGGGAATTCCATGGAAAAATGGGGGAAAATGTCCTGGAAATGGAGACATTCCATGGAAAAATGTACTGGAAATGGAGACATTCCATGGAAAATGTCCTTGAAGTGGAGGAATTCCATCAAAAAATGTCCTGGAAATGCGGGAATTCCATGGAAAAATGGGGGAAATGTCCTGGAAATGGAGACATTCCATGGAAAAACAAGAAAAATATCCTGGAAATAGAGAAATTCCATGGAAAAATGGGAATAATGTCCTGGAAATGGAGACATTCCATGGAAAATGTTATTGAAGTGGAGAAATTCCGTCAAAAAATGTACTGGAAATGGAGACATTCCATGAAAAAACTGGGAAAATGTCCTGGAAATGCGGGAATTCCATGGAAAAATGGGGAAAAATGTCCTGGAAATGGAGACATTCCATGGAAAATGTCCTTGAAGTGGAGGAATTCTGTCAAAAAATGTCCTGGAAATGGGGGAGTTCCATGGAAAAACAGGAAAATGTCTTTAAAATTGAGAAATTCCATGGAAAATGTCTTTAAATTTCAGGAATTCCATGGAAAATGTCCTTGAAATTCAGGAATTCCATGGAAAAATGTCAAAGAAATGGAGAAATTCCAAGGAAAAACGGGGAAAATGTCTTCAAAATTGAGAAATTCCATGGAAAATGTCCTTGAAATCGAGGAATTCCATGGAAAAATGGGGAAAATGTCCTTGAAATGGAGAAATTCCAGGAAAGATGTCAAAGAAATTGAGGAATTCCATGGAAAAATGTCCTTGAAATGGGGGAATTCCATGGAAAAACGGGAAAAATGTTCTTAAAATGGAGAAATTCCATGGAAAAATGGGGAAAATGTCCTTGAAATTTGGGAATTCCATGGAAAAAATGTCAAAGAAATTGAGGAATTCCATGGAAAAACATTCCAGGAATTGAGAATTCCAATGGGATCCTTGGAGTCTTTTTTTTGGGATTTTGGGCTGGATTTTTGGGGATTTTGGACTGGATTTTTGGGGATTTTTGGACTCTTTTATTTCGGGATTTTTTTTGCTCTTTTTTTGGGATTTTGGACTGGATTTTTTTGTCGTTTTGGTTGGGATTTTTTGGGATTTCGGACTGGATTTTTTGGGATTTTGGACGGGATTTGTTTGGGTTTTGGACTGGAATTTTTGGACTCTTTCGTTGTTAATTTTTGACTGGATTTTTTAGGATTTTGGACTTTTTTGGGGATTTTCGGGCTGGAATTTTTGGGATTTCTGGACGCTTTTTTTTTAATTATTATTTTTTCCCCATTTCCCCCCGTTTTCCCCCTCCTTTTTTTCCATTTCTTTCCCTTTATCCCCATTTGGGATTCTGCTGGTGAAAGCCTTTGAAAAAAACGGGGAAATTCGGAGTTTAAAAATCCTCGGAAAAGGAAAATTTCCCGCGGAAAAAAAAAAAAAAAAAATTTTAAAAATTTCACTGAGGGGGCGTGGCCACAATGGGGCGTGGCCACCGCTAGTTCCATATTTGGACACACAGTGGGCGTGGCCTCATGCTGCATCTCCCATATATGGCTCTGTGGGCGTGTCTAAGCAGTATCCATATTTAGCCGCCAACGGGGCGTGGCCTCATCGCCACACCCTCCTAGTGGGCGTGGCCACGCGCAATCCCCATATGTGGCACCAGCACGGGCGCGGCTTCACGGCCGCCCCCATATATGGCCATCATGGGCGTGGTCACATCGCGGATTGACCAATCAGCGCGCGCGGGGGCGTGCCCAGCGTGAGGCGCCTGAGGGAGAAGGGCGTGGCCTGCCGTGAGGGCGGCCCAAGATGGCGGCGCGGCCGTGGCCGCTGCTGCTGCCGCTGCTGCTGCTGCTGCTGGCGGGGCCGGGCCGGGGCCCGGGCGGCTTCTCCGGGCGGCTCCGCGCGGGGCTCGGGCCCGGCCCGGCCGCCGCGTATTTCCCCGAGGAGCGCTGGAACCCGGAGTCGCCGGTGCGGCCGCCGCGCGTGGCCGTGGCGCTGCTGGCGCGGAACGCGGCCCACGCGCTGCCGCTGGTGCTGGGCGGGCTCGAGAGGCTGCGGCACCCCAAGGATAGGATGGCGCTCTGGTGGGACTGGGGACACTGGGGGGCGTGGGGACACTGGGGACATTGGGGGGCTTGGGGACATTGGGGGGGCGTGGGGACACTGGGGACATTGGGGGGCTTGGGGACACTGGGGACATTGGGGGACGTGGGGACACTGGGGGGTACTGGGGATACTGGGGACAATGGGGGGCTTGGGGACACTGGGGACATTGGGGGGCGTGGGGACACTGGGGACATTGGGGGGCTTGGGGACATTGGGGGGCGTGGGGACACTGGGGACATTGGAGGGTGTGGGGACACTGGGGACATTGGGGGGTTTGGGGACATTGGGGGGCGTGGGGACACTGGGGACATTGGGGACATTGGTGGACACTGGGGACACTGGGGTCACTGGGGACATTGGGGTCACTGGGGACACTGGGGACACTGGTGGACATTGGGGACATTGGGGACACTGGTGGACATTGGGGACACTGGGGACATTGGGGACACTGGTGGACACTGGGGACACTGGGGACATTGGGGACACTGGGGACATTGGGGTCACTGGGGACACTGGGGACACTGGGGGCACTGGGGACATTGGGGTCACTGGGGACACTGGGGACATTGTGGGGACCTGTGTGAGTGAGGGGAGTGTGGGGAACACTCAGGGAGGGGCTCCCTGTGTGACACCGTCCTGTGTGTGACACTGTCCCCGTGTGTGTGACACTGTCCCCGTGTGTGTGACACTGTGTCACTGCTGTGACCCCGAGTGACCCCGAGTGACCCCGTGTGACCCTGAGTAACCCCGTGTGACACCCGGGTGTCCCCGTGTCCCCTCAGGGTGGCCGCTGACCACAGCGTGGACACTCCTGGGTCTGTGTGTGACACTGTCCCCGTGTCTGACACTGTGTCACTGCTGTGACCCCGAGTGACCCCGTGTGACCCCGTGTGACACCCGGGTGTCCCCGTGTCCCCTCAGGGTGGCCGCTGACCACAGCATGGACACCCCTGGGTCTGTGTGTGACACTGTCCTGTGTGTGTGACACTGTCCCCGTGTGTGACACTGTGTCACTGCTGTGACCCCAAGTGACCCAGTGTGACCCCGTGTGACCCCGTGTGACCCCGAGTGACACCCGGGTGTCCCCGTGTCCCCTCAGGGTGGCCGCTGACCACAGCATGGACACCCCTGGGTCTGTGTGTGACACTGTCCTGTGTGTGTGACACTGTCCCCGTGTGTGACACTGTGTCACTGCTGTGACCCCAAGTGACCCAGTGTGACCCCGTGTGACCCCGTGTGACCCCGAGTGACACCCGGGTGTCCCCGTGTCCCCTCAGGGTGGCCGCTGACCACAGCGTGGACACCTCTGGGTCTGTGTGTGACACTGACCCTTTGTGTGACACTGTGTCACTGCTGTGACCCCGAGTCACCCTGTGTGACCCCATGTGACCCCCGAGTGACACCGGGGTGTCCCCGTGTCCCCTCAGGGTGGCCGATGACCACAGCGTGGACACTCCTGGGTCTGTGTGTGACACTGTCCCCATGTGTGTGACACTGTTTCACTGCTGTGACCCCGTGTGACCCCGAGTGACCCCGTGTGACCCTGAGTGACCCCGTGTGACACCCAGGTGTCCCCGTGTCCCCTCAGGGTGGCCGCTGACCACAGCGTGGACACTCCTGGGTCTGTGTGTGACACTGACCCTGTGTGTGACACTGTCCCCGTGTGTGACTCTGTGTCACTGCTGTGACCCCGAGTAACCCCGAGTGACCCCGTGTGACCCCGAGTGACACCCGGGTGTCCCCGTGTCCCCTCAGGGTGGCCGCTGACCACAGCGTGGACAACACCTCGGCGCTGCTGGCCGAGTGGCTGGGCCGCGTGCGGGGCCGCTACCACCGCGTGCTCTGGAGGCACCAGGAGGAGCCCACGTGGGTCTGGGGTCCTCGGACGCATTTTGGCGAGCTCCGACACGTTTCTGGGGGGCACAGACACGTTTTTGGGGTTCCTGCTGGATTTTGGGGGGGTCTGGGGGTGTTCAAGGAGGAATTTGGGGGTTTTTGGGGGGGATTGGTCATTCTGGGCAGGGGCTTGAGGGGGGGTTCGGGGGGGAGTTTGGGGGATTTGAGGGGACCTTGGGGTTTTGGGGGGGGGGCTCAGGAGAAATTTGGGGGTTCCTGGGGATGTTTGGAGGGGTCCTGGGGGTCCCCTTGCGTTGGGGGCTTGGTCACTTTCGGGAGGGGAGGCACCAGGAGGGATCCTGGGGTGTGTTTTGGGGGTCTGGGGGTCTCAGAACGAATTTTGGGGTGTCCTGGCGGTGTTTTGGGATCTCCCAAGAATTTGGGGGTGTCCCAGGGGGTCTCAGGTGCCCCTGATGCCCCCCAGGTCCTTCCCCAGTGAGGAGTCCCCAGGTTTTGAGGGTCCCTGTGGGTCCCCAGATTTTGGAGAGCTACCTAGGATTTTGGGGGGGGTCTCCCTGGAATTGGGGGTGTCTCAGGTAGCCCCCCCTGGTGCTCCCCAGGTCATTCCCCAATGAGGAGGGACCCAAATTTTGGGGATTTCCCAGCTTTTGAGGGTCCCTGTGGGTCCCCAGATTTTGGGGGGGCTCCCTAGGATTTCAGGGGGGTCTCCCCGGAATTTGGGGTGTCTCAGGTGCCCCCCAGGTCGTTCCCCAACGAGGAGGGACCCGAATTTGGGGGGAGGAGTCCCCAGACTTTGGGCCTGTCCCCAGCTTTTGAGGGTCCCTGTGGGTCCCCAGATTTTGGGGGGGCTCCCTAGGATTTTGGGGGAGGGTCTCCCCAGAATTTGGGGTGTCTGAGGTGCCCCCCCCGGTGCCCCCCAGGTCGTTCCCCGACGAGGAGGGACCCGAATTTGGGGGGAGGAGTCCCCAGACTTTGGGCCTGTCCCCAGCTTTTGAGGGTCCCTGTGGGTCCCCAGATTTTGGGGGGGGTCTCCCCAGAATTTGGGGTGTCTGAGGTGCCCCCCGGTGCCCCCCCAGGTCGCTCCCCAACGAGGAGGGACCCGAATTTGGGGGGAGGAGTCCCCAGACTTTGGGCCTGTCCCCAGCTTTTGAGGGTCCCTGTAGGTCCCCAGATTTTGGGGGGGCTCCCTAGGATTTTGGGGGGGTCTCCCCAGAATTTGGGGTGTCTGAGGTGCCCCCCGGTGCCCCCCAGGTCGTTCCCCGACGAGGAGGGGCCCAAGCACTGGAGCCCTGCCCGCTACGAGCACGTGATGAGGCTGCGCCAGGAGGCCCTGGAGGCCGCCCGGGCCATGTGGGCCGATTACCTGCTGGTACGGGGGGACCCCAATTCGGGGAGGGGTCCCCAATTCGGGGAGGGGTCCCCAATTCGGGGAGGGGTCCCCAGGGGGTCCCCGAGGGTCCCTGAGCCCCGCGGTGGGGATTAGAGCCCCCCGCAGAGGGGGCAAAGCCAGCCCTGGGTGGGGGACACTGGGGGCACCCAGGGATGGGTGTGGCTGTGTCTGATTTGGGGGGGGGGTCCTGAATTTGGGGAGGGGTCCCTGGGATGTCTCAGGTGTGCCCCAGGTGTGCCCCAGGTGACAGAGGTGTGGCCCAGGTGTGACCTATGTGTGTCTCAGGTGTGTCCCAGGTGACACAGGAGTGACCCAGGAGTGCCCTAGGTGTGTCCCCAGGTGTGACCCAGGTGTCTCAGGTGTGTCCCAGGTCACCCAGGTGTGACCCAGGTGTCTCAGGTGTGACACAGGTGTGTCCCAGGTGACCCAGGTGTGCCCTAGGTGTGACACAGGTGTGCCCCAGGTGTCTCAGGTGTGCCCCAGGTGTGTGCCTGTCCCCAGTTCCTGGATGCAGACAGTGTCCAGGTGAACCCCAACACACTGGGGGTGTCCCAGGTGTGACACACGTGACCCAGGTGTCCCCAGGTGTGCCCTAGGTGTGACACAGGTGTCCCCAGGTGTCCCAGGTGTGCCCCAGGTGTGACCCAGGTGTGTGCCTGTCCCCAGTTCCTGGATGCAGACAATGTCCTGGTGAACCCCAACACACTGGGGGTGACCCAGGTGTGACACAGGTGACCCAGGTGTCCCCAGGTGTGCCCTAGGTGTGACACAGGTGACCCAGGTGTGACCCAGGTGTGACACAGGTGTGACCCAGGTGTCTCAGGTGTGTCCCAGGTGACCCAGGTGTGACCCAGGTGTCTCAGGTGTGACACAGGTGACCCAGGTGTCCCCAGGTGTGCCCTAGGTGTGACACAGGTGTCCCCAGGTGTCTCAGGTGTGCCCCAGGTGTGCCCCAGGTGTGACCCAGGTGTGTGCCTGTCCCCAGTTCCTGGACGCGGACAATGTCCTGGTGAACCCCGACACGCTGGGGGTGTCCCAGGTGTCCCAGGTGTGACACAGGTGACCCAGGTGTGACACAGGTGTCTCAGGTGTGACCCAGGTGTGACCCAGGTGTGTGCCTGTCCCCAGTTCCTGGACGCGGACAATGTCCTGGTGAACCCCGACACGCTGGCCGTGCTGGTGGCCGAGAACAGAACCGTGGTGGCGCCGATGCTCGACTCGCGCGCGGCCTACTCCAACTTCTGGTGCGGCATCACCCCCCAGGTGAGGGCAGGGCCCGGTGAGGGCGGGGCCCGGTGAGGGTGGGGCCAGGTGAGGGTGTGGCACAGGTGAGGGTGGGGCCAGGTGAGGGCAGGGACAGGTGAGGGTGTGGTCATTCCTGCATTCCCAGAGGTCATTCCCAGTGGTCACTTCCTATTCCCAGTGGCCATTCCCCCATTCCCAGTGGTCACTCCCCATTCCCAGTGGCCACTTCCCCATTCCCAGTGGCTATTCCCAGTGGCCATTCCCCCATTCCCAGTGGCCATTCCTCCATTCCAGTGGTCACTCCCCATTCCCAGTGCCCACTCCCCCATTCCCAGTGGTTGCTCCCCCTTTCCCAGTTGCCATTCCCAGTGGTCACTTCCATTCCCAGTGGTCACTCCCCATTCCCAGTGGCCATTCCTCCATTCCCAGTGCCCACTCCCCCTTTCCCAGTGGCTATTCCCAGTAGTCACTCCCCCATTCCCAGTGGTCACTCCCCATTCCCAGTGGCCATTACCCCATTCCCAGTGGTCGCTCCCCATTCCCAGTGGTCGCTCCCCATTCCCAGCGGCCACTCCCCCATTCCCAGTGGCCACTCCCCATTCCCAGTGCCCACTCCCCCATTCCCAGTGGTCGCTCCCCCTTTCCCAGTGGCCATTCCCAGTGGTCACTTCCCATTCCCAGTGGTCACTCCCCATTCCCAGTGGCCACTCCCCCATTCCCAGTAGCCACTCCCCGTTCCCAGGGCTATTACCGCCGCACCCCCGCCTACCTGCCGATCCGGCGCCGGGAGCGCCGGGGCTGCTTCGCGGTGCCGATGGTTCACTCCACGTTCCTGCTGGACCTGCGCCGCGAGCGCTCGCGGAGCCTGGCCTTCCACCCGCCGCCGCCCGGCTACAGCGGCGCCTTCGACGACATCATCGTCTTTGCCGCCGCCTGCCGGCACGCCGGTGCGCGGCAACACGGGATCGTTGGGGTTGGGTTGGATTGGGTTGGGTTTGGTTGGGTTGGGCTGGGTTTGGTTGGGTTTGGATGGGTTGGGTTGGGTTGGGTTGGGTTGAGTTGGGATTGGTTGGGTTTGGTTGGGTTGAGTTGGGTTGGGTTGGGTTGAGTTGGGTTGGGTTGGGTTTGGTTGAGTTGGGTTGGGTTGAGTTGGGATGGGTTGAGTTGGGATTGGTTGGGTTTGGTTGGGTTGAGTTGGGTTGGGTTGGGTTGAGTTGGGTTGGGTTGGGTTTGGTTGAGTTGGGTTGGGTTGAGTTGGGTTGGGTTGGGTTTGGTTGAGTTGGGTTGGGTTGAGTTGGGATGGGTTGAGTTGGGATTGGTTGGGTTTGGTTGGGTTGAGTTGGGTTGGGTTGGGTTGAGTTGGGTTGGGATTGGTTGGGTTGAGTTGGGATTGGAACTGGGTGGGATTTGAGATCGACTTTGGGTGATCCCAACGTGGGAGTGACTCCCCCACCCTGATCCCGCTCTGCCCCCATTCCCGATCCCAACATTCCCAACATTCCAGGGGTGCAGATGTTCGTGACCACCCGGGAGCAGTTCGGGTTCCTGCCGGTGCTGCTCCCCTCCCTGATCCCATTCCCGATCCCAACCCCATTATCCCTGATCCAACCCTGATCCCAATCCCATTCCCGATCCCGTTGTCCCTGATCCCGTTCCTGATCCTGTTCCCGATCCCGTTCCAGGGGTGCAGATGTTCGTGACCAATGGGGAGCAGTTTGGGTTCCTGCCGGTGCTGCTCCGATCCCGTTATCCCTGATCCCATCCCTGATCCCAATCCCATTCCCGATCCCATTGTCCCTGATCCCTGATCTCGTTCCCAATCCCAGCGTTCCCGATCCCGTTCCAGGGGTGCAGATGTTCGTGACCAACCGGGAGCAGTTTGGGTTCCTGCCGGTGCTGCTCCGATCCCGTTATCCCTGATCCCATCCCTGATCCCAATCCCAATCCCGATCCCGTTGTCCCTGATCCCGATCCCAGCGTTCCCGATCCCGTTCCAGGGGTGCAGATGTTCGTGACCAACCGGGAGCAGTTTGGGTTCCTGCCGGTGCCGCTGCGCTCCCAGAGCTCCCTGCGGGACGAGGCCGAGAACTTCCTGCACGTCCAGCTGGAGATCATGGGTGAGATCCCGAGGGATCCCGAGGGATCCGGGGCCTCGGGGTCGGCCCAAGGGATCCAGGGCCTTGGGATTGTGGGGGAGGGAAGGATCCCAAAGGATCCCAAAGGATCTGGGGATTTGGGATTATTCCAAAGAATCCCGGGCCTTGGGATTGTGGGAGGGATTTGGGGCCCATTCCCACGGGATTTAGGGCCCATTCCCATGGGATTTAAGGTTTGTTCCCATGGGATTTGGGGCTTGTTCCCATGGGATTTAGGGCCCATTCCCATGGGATTTAGGGCCCATTCCCATGGGATTTAGGGCCTGTTCCCATGGGATTTAGGGCCCGTTCCCATGGGATTTAGAGCCCATTCCAATGGGATTCAGGGCCCATTCCCATGGGATTTAAAGTTTGTTCCCATGGGATTTAGGGCCCATTCCCATGGGATTTGGGGCCCATTCCCATGGGATTTAGGGCCCGTTCCCATGGGATTTAGGGCCCATTCCCATTAGATTTAGGGATCGTTCCCATGGGATTTAGGGCCCATTCCCATGGGATTTAGAGCCCGTTCCAAGGGGATTTGGGGCCCGTTCCCATGGGATTTAGGGCTCATTCCCATGGGATTTAGGGCTCGTTCCCATGGGATTTGGGGCTCATTCCCATGGGATTTAGGGCCCATTCCCATGGGATTTAGGGCCCATTCCCATGGGATTTAGGGCCTGTTCCCATGGGATTTAGGGCCCGTTCCCATGGGATTTAGAGCCCATTCCAATGGGATTCAGGGCCCATTCCCATGGGATTTAAGGTTTGTTCCCATGGGATTTAGGGCCCATTCCCATGGGATTTGGGACCCATTCCCATGGGATTTGGGGCCCATTCCCATGGGATTTAGGGCCCATTCCCAAGGGATTTAGGGGCTGTTCCAATGGGATTTGGGGCCCATTCCCATAGGATTTAGGGCCCATTCCCATGGGATTTAGGGATCGTTCCCATGGGATTTAGGGCCCATTCCCATGGGATTTAGAGCCCGTTCCAAGGGGATTTGGGGCCCGTTCCCATGGGATTTAGGGCCCATTCCCATGGGATTTAGGGCCCATTCCCATGGGATTTAGGACCCATTCCCATGGGATTTAGGGCCCGTTCCCATGGGATTTAGGGCCCATTCCCATGGGATTTAGGGCCCATTCCCATGGGATTTAGGACCCATTCCCATGGGATTTAGGACCCATTCCCATGGGATTTAGGGCCCATTCCCATGGGATTTGGGGCCCGTTCCCATGGGATTTGGGGCCCGTTCCCATGGGATTTAGGGCCCATTCCCATGGGATTTGGGGCCCGTTCCCATGGGATTTGGGGCCCGTTCCCATGGGATTTGGGACCCATTCCCATGGGATTTAGGACCCATTCCCATGGGATTTAGGGCTCGTTCCCATGGGATTTAGGGCCCGTTCCCATGGGATTTGGGACCCTTTCCCATGGGATTTAGGGCCCGTTCCCATGGGATTTAGGACCCATTCCCATGGGATTTGGGGCCCATTCCCATGGGATTTAGGGCCTGTTCCCATGGGATTTAGGGCCCATTCCCATGGGATTTGGGGCCCGTTCCCATGGGATTTAGGGCCCGTTCCCATGGGATTTAGGGCCCATTCCCATGGGATTTAAGGTTTGTTCCCATGGGATTTGGGGCCCATTCCCATGGGATTTGGGGCTCGTTCCCACGGGATTCTCCCGTTCCCGCAGTGAAGCTCCCTCCGGCCGAGCCCTCCCCCCACGTGTGGGTCCCTCCCAAGGTCCTGGACAAGCTGGGATTTGACGAGGTGGGAGCCCCTCCCTCGGAATTCCGGCCTCCCCCTCGGGATTTCCGGCCTTTCCCCACCTTTTCTTTGAGATTTTGCATCATTTTCCATTTTTTTCCTTGGGATTTTAGGTCGTTTCCTCCATTTTTTTCTGTATTTTGGGTGGTTTTCCTCCTTTATTTCTGGGTTTTTAATAATTTTCTCTTTTTTCTCTGGATTTTGGGTTGTTTCCCTCCTTTTTCCTTTGGATTTTCTGTTATTCATGTCCTTTTTTTTTAGATTTTTGGTTTCTTTTCCCACTTTTTCCCTGGCTTTTGGGTGATTTTCTGCCCTTTTGGGTGGTCTTTCACCTTTTCCTCTGGATTTCACGGGGAGTTTCTTGTTCCCATCTGGATCCCCCTGGATTTGGGGCAGATTATCCCATTTTAATCTGGATTTTGGGGTGAATTTCCCCATTTCCCCCTGGATTTTGGGTGAATCCCCCCAGATTTCCCCATTTCCCCCTGGATTTTGGGTGAATCCCCCCAGATTTCCCCATTTTCCCTGAATTTCAGGGTGAATTTCCCCATTTCCCCCTGGATTTCGGGTGAATCCCCCCAGATTTCCCCATTTTCCCTGAATTTCAGGGTGAATTTCCCCATTTCCCCCTGGATTTTGGGTGAATCCCCCCAGATTTCCCCATTTTCCCTGAATTTCAGGGTGAATTTCCCCATTTCCCCCTGGATTTTGGGTGAATCCCCCCAGATTTCCCCATTTTCCCTGAATTTCAGGGTGAATTTCCCCCTTTCCCCCTGGATTTTGGATTAATCCCCCCAGATTTCCCCATTTTCCCTGAATTTCAGGGTGAATTTCCCCATTTCCCCCTGGATTTCGGGTGAATCCCCCCAGATTTCCCCGCTTCCCCTGGATTTTCCCCGTTCCCAGGTGTTCCTGATCAACCTGCGGCGCCGCTCGGACCGCCGGGCGCGGATGCTCCGCACGCTGCAGGAACTGGGAATCTCCCCCAAACTGGTGGAGGCCGTGGACGGCCGGTGAGCCCCGGGAGGGGTGGGGAATTCCCGGGATTGCCCCCGAATCCCGCCAGAATTCCCTTCTGGAACGTTCCTGGCTCCGCAGGGCCCTGAACAGCAGCCAGGTGGAGGCGCTGGGGGTGCGGATGCTGCCGGGATATCGGGATCCCTTCCACGGGAGACCCCTGACCCGCGGCGAGGTCGGCTGCTTCCTCAGCCACTTCCGGGTCTGGCAGGAGGTGAGCAGCCGGAAATTCGGGAATTTGGGGTGGGAATTCTGGAATCTGGGGGGTCTGGAAGGATCCAGAGGGTCCAGGGGATTTGGGGAGATCCTGGGAATTCCAAAGGAGCTGCTGCTACCTCAGGCACTTCTGGGTCTGGCAGGAAGTGAGGAAGGGAAATTCGGGAATTCGGGAATTTGGGATGGCAATCTGGGGGGGTCTGTAATGATCCAAATCCCAGTGATTCCAATGATCCCAGTGATCCCACTGATCCCATTGACCACATTGGTCCCATTGACCCCAATGACCCCATTCCCAGTTTCCATCCCAAATCCCGGCATTCCCGGCATTCCCGGTTTCCATCCCAAATCCCGAAATCCCCAGCATTCCCGGGGTCCGTCCCAAATCCCAGCATTCCCGGCATTCCCGGGGTCCGTCCCAAATCCCAGCATTCCCGGCATTCCCGGTTTCCGTCCCAAATCCCGGAATCCCCGGCATTCCCGGGGTCCGTCCCAAATCCCAGCATTCCCGGCATTCCCGGGGTCCGTCCCAATTCCTGGCATTCCCAGTTTCCATCCCAAATCCCGGCATTCCCGGTTTCCATCCCAAATCCCGAAATCCCCGGCATTCCCGGGGTCCGTCCCAAATCCCGGCATTCCCGGCACTCCGGTCATTCCCAGATTTCGGCGCGGGGCCTGCAGCGCTCGCTGGTGTTCGAGGACGATCTGCGCTTCGAGGTTTTCTTCCGCAGCCGCCTGGAAGAGCTGATGGAGCAGCTGGAGGAGGCGGCCATCGACTGGGACCTCATGTGAGCCTTCATCCCATCCTCCTCATCCTCATCCTCATCCCAAAACTCATCCCACTCCCCTGGGACCTCGTGTGAGCCTTCGTCCTCATCCTCATCCTCATCCCAAAACTCATCCCAGTCCCCTTGGACCTCGTGTGAGCCTTCGTCCTCATCCTCATCCCAAAACTCATCCCAGTCCCCTGGGACCTCGTGTGAGCCTTCGTCCTCATCCTCATCCTCATCCCAAAACTCATCCCAGTCCCCTGGGACCTCGTGTGAGCCTTCATCCTCTCATTATCCTCATCATCCTCATCCCACTGCTCCTCATTTCCTGAGGCCTCTTGGATCCCATTGACCCCATTGACCCCAATGACCCCATTGACCCCATTGACCCCAATGACCCCATTGACCCCATTGACCCCAATGACCCCATTGACCCCATTGACCCCAATGACCTCACTGACCCCGATGACCCCATCGTCCCCATTGATCCCGATGATCCTATTGATACCAATGATCCCATTGACCCTATTGGTCCCATTCACCTCGATGATCCCATTGATCTCATTGACCCCAGTGACCCCATTGATACCAACGATCCCATTGAGCCCATTGACCCCATTGACCTCATTGATCCTGATGGCCCCAATCCCATTGCTGACCCCATTGACCCCGATGCCCCATTGCTGACCCTACTGACCCCGTTGAACCCAGTGATCTCATTGATCCCAATGACCCCATTGACCTCATTGACCCCATTGATTTCATCCCATTGACCTCATTGACCCCACTGACCCCATTGATTTCATTCATCTCGCCGATCCCACTGACCCCACTGACCCCAATGATCCCATTGACCCCATTGATCCCAATGACCCCATTGACCCCAATGACCTCATTGACCCCATTGATCCCAATGACCCCATTGACCCCACTGATTTCATCCCATTGACCTCATTGATTTCATTCATCCCATTGACCTCATTGACCCCACTGACCCCATTGATTTCATTCATCTCGCCGATCCCACTGACCCCATTGACCCCAATGACCCCAATGACCCCATTGATCCCAATGACCTCATTGATCCCAATGACCTCATTGACCCCAATGACCCCATTGACCCCAATGACCTCATTGACCCCAGTGACCCCACTGATACCAATGATCCCATTGACCCTGATGACCCCGATGACCCCATTGACCCTGATGACCCCATTGACCCCAGTGACCTCACTGACCCCAATGATCCCATTGACCCCAATGACCCCATTGACCCCATTGACCCTGATGACCCCATTGACCCCGATGACCCATTGACCCTGATGACCCCAGTGACCTCACTGACCCCAATGACCCCATTGACCCTGATGACCCCATTGACCTCACTGACCCCAATGACCTCACTGACCCCAATGACTCCATTGACCCCAGTGACCTCACTGACCCCAATGACCCCACTGACCCCAGTGACCCCATTGACCTCACTGACCCCAATGACCCCATTGACCCCGATGACTCCATTGACCGCATTGACCCCATTGACCCAAATGATCCCACTGACCTCACTAACCCTGATGACCCCATTGACCCTGATGACCCCAATGACCCCATTGACCCCGATGAACCCATTGACCCCGATGAACCCATTGACCCCAATGAACGCATTGACCCTGATCACGCCATTGACCCCATTGACCTCACTGACCCCAATGACCCCGATGACCCCGATGACCCCATTGCTGACCCCACTGACCCCGCTGTTGGCAGCTACCTGGGCCGGAAGCGGCTGGAGCCGGAGCGCTCGGAGCGCGGCGTCCCCGGCGTGCGGCAGCTGCTGCGGCCGGGCTACTCCTACTGGAGCCTGGGCTACGCGCTGTCGCTGCGCGGCGCCCGCAAGCTCCTGGCGGCCGAGCCCCTGGGCAAGATGATCCCGGTGGACGAGTTCCTGCCCCTCATGTTCGACCGGCACCCCAGGTACCCCAAACGTTGGTGGGATTTGTGGGATTTCTGGGATTTGTGGGATTTGTGGGATTGGGAATAGTGGATATGGGATTTGTGGGATTTGTGGGATTGGGAATAGCGGATATGGGATACAGGGATGAGTTCCTGCCCCTCATGTTCGACCGGCACCCCAGGTACCCCAAACGTTGGTGGGATTTGTGGGATTTCTGGGATTTGTGGGATTTCTGGGATTGGGAATAGCGGATATGGGATTTACGGGATTTGTGGGATTGGGAATAGTGGATATGGGATTTATGGGATTTGTGGGATTGGGAATAGCGGATATGGGATACAGGGACGAGTTCCTGCCCCTCGTGTTCGACCGGCACCCCAGGTACCCCAAACGTTGGTGGGATTTGTGGGATTTCTGGGATTGGGAATATTGGATATGGGATTTATGGGATTTATGGGATTTCTGGGATTGGGAATAGTGGATATGGGATTTAACGGATTTATGGGATTTCTGGGATTGGGAATAGTGGATATGGGATTTATGGGATTGGGAATAGATATGGGATTTATGGGATTTGTGGGATTGGGAATAGTGGATATGGGATTTAACGGATTTATGGGATTTCTGGGATTGGGAATAGCGGATATGGGATTTAACGGATTTCTGGGATTGGGAATAGCGGATATGGGATTTATGGGATTTCTGGGATTGGGAATAGTGGATATGGGATTTAACGGATTTATGGGATTTCTGGGATTGGGAATAGCGGATATGGGATTTAACGGATTTCTGGGATTGGGAATAGCGGATATGGGATTTATGGGATTTCTGGGATTGGGAATAGTGGATATGGGATTTAACGGATTTATGGGATTTCTGGGATTGGGAATAGTGGATATGGGATTTATGGGATTGGGAATAGATATGGGATTTATGGGATTTGTGGGATTGGGAATAGTGGATATGGGATTTAACGGATTTATGGGATTTCTGGGATTGGGAATAGCGGATATGGGATTTAACGGATTTATGGGATTGGGAATAGCGGATATGGGATTTATGGGATTTCTGGGATTGGGAATAGTGGATATGGGATTTAACGGATTTATGGGATTTCTGGGATTGGGAATAGCGGATATGGGATTTAACGGATTTCTGGGATTTCTGGGATTGGGAATAGTGGATATGGGATTTATGGGATTTATGGGATTGGCAATAATGGATATGGGATTTATGGATTTCTGGGATTGGGAATAGCGGATATGGGATTTGTGGGATTTATGGGGGATTGGGAATAGTGGATATGGGATTTAACGGATTTATGGGATTTCTGGGATTGGGAATAGCGGATATGGGATTTAACGGATTTCTGGGATTTCTGGGATTGGGAAGAGTGGATATGGGATTTATGGGATTTATGGGATTGGCAATAATGGATATGGGATTTATGGGATTTCTGGGATTGGGAATAGCGGATATGGGATTTGTGGGATTTGTGGGATTGGGAATAGCGGATATGGGATTTAACGGATTTATGGGATTTCTGGGATTGGGAATATTGGATATGGGATGCAGGGACGAGTTCCTGCCCCTCGTGTTTGACCGGCACCCCAGGTTCCCATTTTCCCCCCATTTTTCCCCAATTTCCCCTCGTTTTTCCCCCATTTTTCCCAATTTTCACCTTTTCCCCCCATTTATTCCCCAGCCCCAAGAACCCCAGCACTTTTCCCTGATCTCTGACCTCCTTTTCCATCATTTCTCAACCACTTTTCTCTGATTTTCCCTTTTTTTCCCCGTTTCCCCCCCTTTCTCCCCCCATTTCCACCCTTTTCCCCCATTCCCCCGCCGTTTTTCCACTTTTTTCCCAATTTTCACCTTTTC
>NW_027100054.1:41382-84786 GCF_031753505.1 Anomalospiza imberbis
GGGACATCCCAAAAATGGATCTGGGACACCCCAAAAACGGCCTGGGATACCCCAAAAATCCCCCAGGACACCCCAAATATCCCCTGGGACACCCCAGAAATCACCTGGGACACCCCAAAAATGGACCTGGGACACCCCAAAAACCGACCTGGGACCCCAAAAGTCACCAGGGGACCCCAAAATCTCCGTGGGGGAATCCCTAAAGTGAGGGAGGGGATGTGGGACCCTCACAACATCCCCCAAGGACCCAAAATCTGTGTGAGGGGCCCCAAAAATCACTTGAGGCACCCCAAAATCCCCCCCTAGAACCCCAAAATCCCCCCCTAGAACCCCAAAATCCCCCCCCAGGCACCCCAAAATCCCCTTAGGGCCCCCCGTGCCTCAGTTTCCCTGAGTCCCAGCAGGAATTTGGGGGCGTTTGAGGCTGTGGGGGGGGGTTTGGAGATCGGGATTTTTTTGGGGGGGGTCCGGGGAGGTTTTGGGGACCCCCCCTGACCCCCACTTTGTGCTCCCCCCCCCCAGGGCCCTGGAGCTGGAATTGGGGCTGGATTTCGGGCCCGAGGGGGAATTCTCCTACCTGTACAACCAGTGCTGGGAGCTGGGCACCAGCGAGTGCGTGGGGGCTTCGGGGTCCTGGGGGGAGTTTGGGGGGTCGTTGGGGGGGATTTTGGGGGGTCCTTGGGGGGGTTTGAGGGTCCTGGGGGGGGTTTGGGGGGAGTTTGGGGTTTTGGGGGGATTTTGGGGGTCCTGGGGGATTTGGGGGGTCCTTGGGAGGGTTTGGGGTCCTGGGGGGATTTGGGGGGAGTTTGGGGGTCCTGGGGGGAGTTTGGGGGAGGTTCAGGGGTCCTGAGGGGATTTTGGGGGGTCCTGGGGGGGGGGGTGGGGGGAGTTTGGGGGTCTTGGGGGATTTTGTGGAGTCCTGGGGGGGTTCGGGGGGTCCCTGGGGGGGGATTTGGGGGGTCCTGGGGGGTTTGGGGGCGTCCTAGGGGAGGTTTGGGGGTCCTGAGGGGGGGGGTTCGGGTCCTGGGGGGATTTTGGGGGGTCCTGGGGGGGGGTTCGGGGGGTCCTGGGGTGGGGTTTGGGGGGTTCGGGGTGCTGGGGGGCATTTTGGGGGGTCCTGGGGGGATTTTGGGGGTCCTGGGGGGGTTCGGGGGTCGTGGGGGGGGATTTGGGGGTCCTGGGGGGGGGTTGGGGGGAGTTTGGGGGTCTTGGGGGTATTTTGGGGGGTCCTTGGGGGGGTTTGGGGGGAACTTGGGGGTCCTGGGGATTTTGGGGGGTCCTTGGGGGGGTTCGGGGGTCCTGGCGGGTTTGGGGGTCGTGGGGGGAGTTTGGGGGGCCCTGGGGGCATTTTTGGGGGTCGTGGGGGGGGGGGGGGTTGGGGGTCCTGAGGGGGGATTTGGGGGTCCTGGTGGGATTTTGGGGGGTCCTGGGGGAGGTTTCGGGGGTCCTGGGGGGATTTTGGGGGTCCGGGGGGGAAGTTGGGGGGTCCTGGGGGGATTTTTTTGGGGTGGTTTTGGGAGGTTTTTGGGGTGAATTTTGGGAGGTTTTTGGGTGGTTTTTAGGGGATTTTTGGGGAGGTTTTGGGCTGGGTTTTGGGATGGTTTTTGGGAGGTTTTTGGGGTGGATTTTGGAGGGTTTTGGGTGGTTTTTGGGACGTTTTTGGGTGGTTTTTGGGACGGTTTTCAGAGGTTTTTGGGATGTTTTTGGGGTGGTTTTGGGGTGGGTTTTGGGACGGTTTTTGGGGAGGTTTTTTGGGGTGGATTTTGGCGGTTTTTGGGGATTTTTGGGGTGGATTTTGGGTGGGTTTTGGGTGGTTTTCGGAGGTTTCGGGGGATTTTTGGGTGGTTTTTGGGAGGTTTTTGGGTGGTCTTTGGGAGGTTTTTGGGGCGGTTTTCAGAGTTTTTTGGGGTGGTTTTGGGAGGTTTTGGGGGATTTTTGGGGAGGTTTTTGGGGTGGATTTTGGGTGGTTTTGGGGGATTTTTGGGGTGGATTTTGGGTGGTTTTTGGGGCGGTTTTCGGAGGTTTCGGGGGATTTTTGGGATGTTTTTTGGGTGGTTTTTGGGAGGTTTTTGGGGTGGATTTTGGGTGGGTTTGGGCGGTTTTCGGAGGTTTCGGGGGATTTTTGGGGAGGTTTTTGGGGTGGATTTTGGGAGGTTTTTTGGGTGGTCTTTGGGAGGTTTTTGGGGTGGTTTTTGGGAGGTTTTTTGGGTGGTTTTCAGAGGTTTCGGGGGATTTTTGGGATGTTTTTGGGGCGGTTTTTGGGAGGTTTTTGGGGTTCTCTCCCCCAGGTACCTGTACCGGCTCTGCCCCTTCCAGCGCGTCACCCAGAGACCCAAAAACGGCGGCGCCGAGACCAGCCTGGGGTCAGGGCATCCCAAAACCCCCCAGAACACCCCCAAATCCTCCACAACACCCCAAAAATCCTCCACAACACCCAAATAACCCACAACACCCCAAAATAACCCACAACACCCAAAAACCGCCCTGGGGAGCCCCAGAACCACCCTAGGAACCCCAAAAATCACCCTAGACAGCCCAAAACACCCCAAAAACTGCCCTGGGAACCCCAAAAATCTCCCTTGGAGCCCCTGAACACCCCAAAAACTGCCCTGGGAACCCCAAAAACCCCAAAATCACCCTGGGAACCCCAAAAATCACCCTGGTAACCCCAAAACACCCCAAAAACTGCCCTGGGAACCCCAAAAACCCCAAAATCGCCCTGGGAACCCCAAAAATCACCCTAGACAGCCCAAAACACCCCAAAAACTGCCCTGGGAGCCCCAAAAATCCCCAAAATCCCCCCAAAAAATCCCCCTGGATACCCCAAAAATCCTCAAAAACCCCCCAAAAAAATCTCTCTGGGGATCCCAAAAATCCCCAAAATCCCCCAAAATCCCCCTGGGGACCCCAAAAATCCCCGTGGGGACCCCAAAAATCCCCAAAACCCCCAAAAATCCCCAAAAATCCCCAAACTCCCCCAAAAATCCCCCTGGGGACCCCAAAAATCATCCTGGCACCCCAAAGACTCCCCCTGGGGACACTCGGGGACAGGCCCCAGGTGTCACCTGACCCCCCCCAAGTGTCACCTGACCCCCCCCCAGGTGTCACCTGACCCCCCCAGGTGTCACATGATCCCCCCCCAGGTGTCACCTGACTCACTCAAGTGTCACCTGACCCCCCCAGGTGTCACCTGACCCCCCCCCGGGGTCACCTGACGCGCTGCCCCTCCCCCCGCAGGCTCTGGGGCTCCTGGGCGGGGCCCGAAGGCGACAAATTCGGGGCCCAGAAATACGAGGGGGGCACGGGCTGCTGGCAGGGCCCCAACCGGGCCACCACGGTGAGTGGGACGGCACCTGGGTGTCACCTGTGTCACCTGTGTCCCCAAAACCCAACCGGGCCACCACGGTGAGTGGGACGGCACCTGGGTGTCACCTGTGTGTCACCTGTGTCCCCAAAACCCAACCGGGCCACCACGGTGAGTGGGACGGCACCTGGGTGACACCTGGGTGACATCACCTGGGTGACATCACCTGTGTCACCTGTGTCCCCAAAACCCAACCGGGCCACCACGGTGAGTGGGACGGCACCTGGGTGACACCTGTGTGTCACCTCTGTCCCCAAAACCCAACCGGGCCACCACGGTGAGTGGGACGGCACCTGGGTGACACCTGGGTGACACCTGTGTGACATCACCTGGGTGTCACCTGTGTCCCCAAAACCCACCCGGGCCACCACGGTGAGTGGGACGGCACCTGGGTGACACCTGGGTGACATCACCTGGGTGTCACCTGTGTCACCTGGGTGCCACCTGTGTCCCCAAAACCCACCCAAACCCAACCGGGCCACCACGGTGAGTGGGACGGCACCTGTGTGTCACCTGTGTCCCCAAAACCCAACCGGGCCACCACGGTGAGTGGGACGGCACCTGGGTGTCACCTGGGTGTCACCTGTGTCCCCAAAACCCAACCGGGCCACCACGGTGAGTGGACGGCACCTGGGTGTCACCTGGGTGACATCACCTGGGTGACATCACCTGTGTCACCTGTGTCCCCAATCCCAACCGGGCCACCACGGTGAGTGGGACGTCACCTGTGTCACCTGTGTCACCTGTGTGTCACCTGTGTGTCACCTGGGTGTCACCTGTGTCCCCAAAACCCACCCAATCCCAACCGGGCCACCATGGTGAGTGGAACGTCACCTGGGTGACACCTGTGTCACCTGTGTCACCTGGGTGTCACCTGTGTCCCCAAAACCCAACCGGGCCACCACGGTGAGTGGGACACCACCTGGGTGACACCTGTGTGTCACCTGTGTGACATCACCTGTGTCACCTGTGTGTCACCTGTGTCCCCAAAACCCACCCAAACCAACCGGGCCACCACGGTGAGTGGGACACCACCTGTGTCACCTGTGTGACATCACCTGGTGTCACCTGTGTCACCTGTGTGCCACCTGTGTGTCACCTGTGTCCCCAAAACTCACCCAAACCCAACCGGGCCACCACGGTGAGTGGGACACCTGGGTGACACCTGGGTGACATCACCTGTGTGACGTCACCTGTGTGTCACCTGTGTCACCCCCTGTGTCACCTGAGCCCCCACAATGTCCCCATCCCCAGGTATCTCAGCTGTCCCCAGGTGTGACACAGGTGTGTCTCAGGGATGTCCCAGGTGTGTCCCAGGTGTCCCCAGGTGTGTCAGGTGTCTAAGGGATGTCTCAGGTGTCCCCAGGTGTGTCCCCAAGTGTCCCCAGGTGTCCTTAGGTGTCTAAGGGATGTCCCAGGTATCTAAGGGGTGTCCCAGGTGTGTCCCCAGGTGTCCCCAGGTGTGTCCCCAGGTGTCTCAGGGATGTCCCAGGTGTCCCAGGTGTGACACAGGTGTCCCCCCAGGTGTCCCCAGGTGCGTCCCAGGTGTCCCCAGCTGTGTCCCATGTGTCTCAGGTGTCCCCAGGTGTGTCCCAGGTGTGTCCCAGCTGTCCCCCCAGGTGTCCCCCCAGGTGTCCCCAGGTGTCTCAGTTGTCCCCAGATGTCTCAGGTGTCTCAGGGATGTCCCAGGTGTGTCCCAAGTGTGTTCCAGGTGTCCCCAGGTGTCTCAGGGATGTCCCAGGTGTCCCCCAGGTGTCCCCAGGTGTCTCAGGGATGTCCCAGGTGTCCCCAGGTGTACCCAGGTGTGTCCCCAGGTGTCCCAGGTGTCCCCAGGTGTCCCCAGGTGTGTCCCAGGTGTCCCAGGTGTCCCCAGGTGTCCCCAGGTGTGTCCCCAGGTGTCCCCAGGTGTCTCAGGTGTCCCCAGGTGTCTCAGGTGTCTCAGGGATGTCCCAGGTGTGTCCCAAGTGTGTTCCAGGTGTCCCCAGGTGTCTCAGGGATGTCCCAGGTGTCCCCCCAGGTGTCCCCAGGTGTCTCAGGGATGTCCCAGGTGTCCCCAGGTGTCCCCAGGTGTGTCCCCAGGTGTCTCAGGGATGTCCCAGTTTTCCCAGGGATGTCTCAGGTGTGTCCCAGGTGTCCCCCCAGGTGTCCCCAGGTGTCTCAGGTGTCCCAGGTGTGTCCCCAGGTGTCCCCCCAGGTGTCCCCAGGTGTCCCAGGTGTCCCCCCAGGTGTCCCCAGGTGTCTCAGGTGTCCCCAGGTGTCCCCAGCTGTCCCCAGCTGTCCCCCCAGGTGTCTCAGGTGTCCCCAGGTGTGTCCCAGGTGTCCCAGGTGTGTCCCAGGTGTCCCAGGTGTCTCAGGTGTCCCCAGGTGTCCCCAGCTGTCCCCCCAGGTGTCCCCCCAGGTGTCCCCAGGTGTCTCAGGGATGTCCCAGCTGTGTTCCAGGTGTCCCCAGGTGTCCCCAGGTGTCCCCAGGTGTCCCCAGGTGTGTCCCAGGTGTCCCCCCAGGTGTCCCCAGGTGTCTCAGGTGTCCCAGGTGTGACACAGGTGCATCCCAGCTGTGTCCCAGGTGTGTCCCAGGTGTCCCAGGTGTCCCCAGCTGTGTCCCAGGTGTGTCCCAGGTGTCCCAGGTGTCCCCAGCTGTCCCCCAGGTGTCCCCCCAGGTGTCCCAGGTGTCCCCAGGTGTCTCAGGTGTCCCTGTCCCCTCCAGGTGCGGCTCAGGTGTGGCCGGGACACGGCGGTGACGGCGGCCACGGAGCCGAGCCGCTGCGAGTACCTGCTGGAGCTGGAGACGCCTGCGGCCTGCAGGGAGCCCCCGGCGGGGCACGAGGAGCACGACGAGCTCTGAGCCCCAGAACGGCCCGAATCACCCCAAAATTATCCCCCAAATATCCCCGAAATAGCCCAGAAATATCCCAAAAATAGCCCAAAAATATCCCAGAAATATCCCAAAATTATCCCCCAAATATCCCCGAAATAGCCCAGAAATATCCCAAAAATATCCCAGAAATATCCCAAAAATATCCCCGAAATAGCCCAAAATTATCCCAAAATAGCCCAAAAATAGCCCAGAAATATCCCAAAAATATCCCCAAAATAGCCCAAAAATAGCCCGAAATTATCCCTAAAATATCCCAAAATTATCCCCAAATTATCCCAAAAATCCCCCAAATAGCCCTGAAATATCCCCAAAAAAACCCCTGAAAATCCCCCCAAAATATCCCAAAAATTATCCCCAAAATATCCCAAAATTCTCCCCAAAATTATCCCCCAAATATTCCAGAATTGTCCCCAAAAAGAAGCCCAAAAATACCCCACCAAAATTTCCGAAAATCCCCCAAAACCATCCCAAAAAATGCCCCGGAGGAACATTCCAAACCCCCAAAAAAACCCAAAATCCCCCCAAAAAAACCCCCAAAATCGCCCCCAAAAAAAACCCCAAAATCCCCCCAAAAAACCCCCAAATCCCCCCAAAAAAACCCCAAAAAAACCCCAAATCCCCCTCGTGCCTCAGTTTCCGCGGGTGGGGTTTCCCTGCCTCAGTTTCCCTTTCCCTGGGACCCCCAAGTTGGGGATTTTGCGGGCATTTTCCCAACATTCCGAGGGCTCCCTGCCTCAGTTTCCCTTCTCGTTTGGAGCCCGACTTTGGGAATTCCAGTTGGGAATTTTGGGGGGGGGGGGGGGGGGGGGGGGGGGGGGGTGGTGGGGTGTGTTCCCTGCCTCAGTTTCCCTCTCATCCCAAACTCCCAAAATCCCGGAATTTCGAGATGGAAAAAGTGGCCAAAACCCCCCCCCCCCCAAAAAAAAAAAAAAAAAACAACAAACACCGGGATTAAAAATAAAAATAAAAACTTTATTTGGGAATAAAAACCCCCCAAAAATTCGGGGATTTTGGGGCCAGAGCTCCTCGTGCCGGAGCTGGGAAATCCGGGATTTCCGTGGGAATTCTTCCCAAAATTCGGGGATTTTGGGGCCGGAGCTCCTCGTGCCGGGGCTGGGAAATCTGGGATTCCCTCGGGAATTCTTCCCAAAATTCGGGGCCAGAGCTCCTCGTGGTGGGGCTGGGAATTCCGGGATTCCCTCGGGAATTCTTCCCAAAATTCGGGGATTTTGGGGCTGGAGCTCCTCGTGCCGGGGCTGGGAAATCTGGGATTTCCGTGGGAATTCTTCCCAAAATTCGGGGATTTTGGGGTCAGAGCTCCTCGTGGTGGGGCTGGGAATTCCGGGATTCCCATGGGACTTCTTCCCAAAATTCGGGGATTTTGGGGCCGGAGCTCCTCGTGCCGAGGCTGGGAATTCCGGGATTCCCTCGGGAATTCTTCCCAAAATTCGGGGATTTTGGGGTCAGAGCTCCTCCTGCCGGGGCTGGGATTCCGGGATTCCCTCGGGAATTCTTCCCAAATTTCGGGGCCAGAGCTCCTCGTGCCGGGGCTGGGAATTCCGGGATTCCCACAGGAATTCTTCCCAAAATTCGGGGATTTTGGGGTCAGAGCTCCTTGTGCCGGGGCTGGGAATTCGGTATTCCCACGGGAATTCTTCCCAAATTTCGGGGCCAGAGCTCCTCGTGGTGGGGCTGGGAAATCCGGGATTCCCTCGGGAATTCTTCCCAAAATTCGGGGATTTTGGGGCCGGAGCTCCTTGTGCCGGGGCTGGGAAATCCGGGATTCCCTCGGGAATTCTTCCCAAAATTCGGGGATTTTGGGGTCAGAGCTCGTCGCGGCCGTCGCTGTTGTGCCGGGGCTGGGAATTCCGGGATTTCCCGGGGGAATTCCTCCCCATCCCAGATTTCGGGGGGCTCCGGGGGTCTCTCGCTGTCTCTGCCCCCCTGCCGGGGCTGGGAATTCCGGGATTCCCGGGGGAATTCCTCGCCATCCCCGGCTCCGGGGGGCTCCGGGGGGCTCTCGGTGTCGCTGACGTAACCGGGCTCGCCCGTGTAGTGCGTGGGGAAGAGCAGCAGCGGCTCCGCCGAGAAAGCCAAGAGATCCCGCCGGGAAAAGTGCCGGGAGTACTCGGGGCTGGGGGGAAAACGGGGGGGAAGAGGTCAAAATTGGGGGGAAAGGGGAAAAAAAACGGGGGGAAATGGGGAAAAATGGGGGGAAAGGGGAAAAAAAAACGGGGGGAAATGGGGAAAAAATGGGGGGAAAGGGGAAAAAAAACGGGGGGAAATGGGGAAAAAATGGGGGGAAAGGGGAAAAAAACGGGGGGAAATGGGGAAAAAATGGGGGGAAAGGGGAAAAAAACAGGGGGAAATGGGGGAAAAATGGGGGGAAAGGGGAAAAAAATGGGGGGGGGATGGGGGAAAAATGGGGGGAAAGGGGAAAAAACGGGGGGAAATGGGGATAAAACGGAGGAAAAGGGGAAAAAATGGGGGGGAAAATGGAGGAAAATGGAGGAAAAGGGGAAAAAAAATGGGGGGAAAAACAGGGAGGAAATGGGGGGAAAGGGGAAAAACGGGGTGAAAACAGGGAGGAAATGGGGGGAAAGGGGAAAAATGGGGGGAAAACGGGAGGACATGGAGGGAAAGGGGAAAAAAAATGGGGGGAAATTGGGAAAAACGGGGGGGAAATGGGAAAAATGGGGGGGAAAAGGTGAAAATTGGGGAAAGAGGGAGAAAAGGGGGGGGAAATCAGGAAAAATGGGGGGAAAAGGGTGAAAATTGGGGGAAATTGGAGAAATGGGGGAAGAACGGGGGAAAATGGGGAAAGATGGTTGAGAAATGAGGGAAAAAGAGGTGAGAGATCTGGGAGAAGTGCTGGGGGTACTTGGGGGCTGGGGGGAAAAACAGGGAAAAGGTGAAAATTGGGAAAAAAGTGGAAAAACGGCGGGGGAATGGGGAAAAGGGTGGAAATGGGGGGAGAGAGAGGGGGGGGGAAACGGGGAAAAAAAGGGAAAATCAGAGAAAAGTGGTTGAGAAATGATGGAAAAGGAGGTCAGAGATCAGGGAAAAGTGCTGGGGTTCTTGGGGCTGGGGAATAAATGGGGGGAAAAGGTGAAAATTGGAAAAATGGGGAAAAATGGAGGGGAAATTGGGGAAAAATGGGGGGAAAATGGGAACCTGGGGTGGCCGGTCAAACACGAGGGGCAGGAACTCGTCCTGGTCTCTCATATCCCATAGCCCTGATCCCAGAAATCCCAAAAACCCCATGAATCCCTGACCCCAAATCCCATGGATGTGGTACCTGGGGTGCCGGTCGAACACGAGGGGCAGGAACTCGTCCCTGCATCCCATATCCAATATTCCCAATCCCAGAAATCCCATAAATCCGTTAAATCCCATATCCGCTATTCCCAATCCCAGAAATCCCACAAATCCCATATCCGCTATTCCCAATCCAGAAATCCCATAAATCCGTTAAATCCCATATCCACTATTCCCAATCCCACAAATCCCATAAATCCCATATCTATTCCCAATCCCATAAATCCATATCCACTATTCCCAATCCCAGAGATCCCATAAATCCGTTAAATCCCATATCCACTATTCCCAATCCCAGAAATCCCATAAATCCCATATCCGCTATTCCCAATCCCAGAAATCCGTTAAATCCCATATCCGCTATTCCCAATCCCAGAAATCCCATAAATCCGTTAAATCCCATATCCACTCTTCCCAATCCCACAAATCCCATAAATCCCATATCTATTCCAATCCCATAAATCCCATATCCACTATTCCCAATCCCAGAAATCCCATAAATCCGTTAAATCCCATATCCACTATTCCCAATCCCAGAAATCCCATAAATCCCATAAATCCCATATCCAATATTCCCAATCCCAGAAATCCCACAAATCCCACAAATCCCACCAACGTTTGGGGTACCTGGGGTGCCGGTCGAACATGAGGGGCAGGAACTCGTCCCTGTATCCATATCCACTATTCCCAATCCCACAAATCCCATAAATCCCATATCCACTATTCCAAATCCCACAATCCCGTAAATCCCATATCCGCTATTCCCAATCCCAGAAATCCCATAAATCCGTTAAATCCCATATCCGCTATTCCCAATCCCATAATTCCCACAAATCCCATATCCACTATTCCCAATCCCAGAAATCCCACAAATCCCATCAACGTTTGGGGTACCTGGGGTGCCGGTCGAACATGAGGGGCAGGAACTCATCCCTGTATCCCATATCCACTATTCCCAATCCCACAAATCCCATAAATGCCCATATCCGCTATTCCCAATCCCAGAAATCCCACAAATCCCACAAATCCCACAAATCCCACCAACGTTTGGGGTACCTGGGGTGCCGGTCGAACATGAGGGGCAGGAACTCGTCCACCGGGATCATCTTGCCCAGGGGCTCGGCCGCCAGGAGCTTGCGGGCGCCGCGCAGCGACAGCGCGTAGCCAGGCTCCAGTAGGAGTAGCCCGGCCGCAGCAGCTGCCGCACGCCGGGGACGCCGCGCTCCGAGCGCTCCGGCTCCAGCCGCTTCCGGCCCAGGTAGCTGCCAACAGCGGGGTCAGTGGGGTCAGCAATGGGGTCAATGGGGTCATCGGGGTCAATGGGGTCAGTGAGGTCACTGGGGTCAATGGTGTGATCAGGGTCAATGCGTTCATTGGGGTCAATGGGTTCATCGGGGTCAATGGGGTCATCGGGGTCAATGGGGTCAATGGGGTCATCAGGGTCAATGGGGTCACTGGGGTCAATGAGGTCATTGGGGTCAATGGGGTCATTGGGTCAGTGAGGTCACTGGGGTCAGTGGGGTCATAGGGGTCAATGGGGTCAATGGGGTCATCAGGGTCAATGGGGTCACTGGGGTCAATGAGGTCATTGGGGTCAATGGGGTCATTGGGGTCAGTGAGGTCACTGGGGTCAGTGGGGTCATAGGGGTCAATGGGGTCACTGGGGTCAATGAGGTCATCGGGGTCAATGGGGTCATTGGGGTCAGTGAGGTCACTGGGGTCAGTGGGGTCATAGGGGTCATGGGGTCACTGGGGTCAATGGGGTCATCGGGGTCAATGGGGTCAGTGAGGTCACTGGGGTCAATGGGGTCATCAGGGTCAATGGGGTCATCAGGGTCAATGGGATCATTGGTATCAATGGGGTCAATGAGGTCATTGGGGTCATCGGGGTCAATGGGGTCACTGGGGTCAATGAGGTCATTGGGGTCATCGGGGTCAATGGGGTCATTGGGATCATTGGTATCAGTGGGGTCACTGGGGTCAATGAGGTCATTAGGGTCAATGGGGTCACTGGGGTCAGTGAGGTCAATGGGGTCAATGAGGTCAATGGGATCAATGAGGTCATTGGGATCAATGAGGTCATTGGGTCAATGAGGTCATTGGGGTCAATGGGGTCAGTGGGATCGGCGAGATGAATGAAATCAATGGGGTCAGTGGGGTCAATGAGGTCAATGGGATGAATGAAATCAATGAGGTCAATGGGGTCATCGGGGTCAGTGAGGTCAGTGGGATCAATGGGGTCAATGGGATCAATGGGGTCCCTGGGATCATTGGGGTCAATGGGGTCAGTGGGATCGGCGAGATGAATGAAATCAGTGGGGTCAGTGGGGTCAATGAGGTCAATGGAGTCATCGGGGTCAATGGGGTCAATGGGGTCACTGGGTCAATGAGGTCATTGGGGTCAATGGGGTCATTGGGATCAATGGGGTCAATGAGGTCATTGGGGTCAATGGGGTCAGTGGGATCGGTGAGATGAATGAAATCAATGGGGTCAGTGGGGTCAATGAGGTCAATGGATGAATGAAATCAATGAGGTCAATGGGATGAAATCAGTGGGGTCAATGGGGTCATTGGGATCATTGGGGTCAATGGGGTCAGTGGGATCGGCGAGATGAATGAAATCAATGGGGTCAGTGGGGTCAATGAGGTCAGTGGGATGAATAAAATCAATGAGGTCAATGGGGTCATCGGGGTCAGTGAGGTCAGTGGGATCAATGGGGTCAATGGGATCAATGGGGTCCCTGGGATCATTGGGGTCAATGGGGTCAGTGGGATCGGCGAGATGAATGAAATCAATGGGGTCAGTGGGGTCAATGAGGTCAATGGGATGAATGAAATCAATGAGGTCAATGGGATGAAATCAAAATGGGGTCAATGAGGTCAATGGGGTCATTGGGATCAATGAGATCACTGGGTTCATTGGTGTCAATGGGGTCAGCAATGGGGCATCGGGGTCAATGGGGTCTGCAATGGGATTGGGGGCCATCAGGATCAATGAGGTCAATGGGGTCAATGGGCTCAATGGGATCGTTGGTATCAATGGGGTCACTGGGTCAATGAGATCAATGGGATCATCGAGGTGAATGGGATCAATAGGGTCAATGGGATCATTGGTATCAATAGGATCATTGGGATCAATGGGGGACGATGGGGTCATCGGGGTCAGTGAGGTCATTGGGGTCAATGGGGTCAATGAGGTCAATGGGTTCAATGGGGTCAGTGAGGTCAATGGGGTCAATGGGGTCATTGGGGTCAATGGGTTCAATGGGATCCAAGAGGCCTCAGGAAATGAGGAGCAGTGGGATGAGGATGATGAGGATAATGAGAGGTTGAAGGCTCACACAAGGTCCCCAGGGGACTGGGATGAGTTTTGGGATGAGGATGAGATGAGGAGGACGGGACGAAGGCTCACACAAGGTCCAAGGGGACTGGGATGAGTTTTGGGATGAGGATGAGGAGGACGGGGATGAAGGCTTACATGAGGTCCAAGGGGACTGGGATGAGTTTTGGGATGCGGATGAGGATGAGGACGAAGGCTCACATGAGGTCCCAGGGGAGTGGATGAGTTTTGGGATGAGGATGAGGATGAGGAGGACGGGATGAAGGCTCACATGAGGTCCCAGTCGATGGCCGCCTCCTCCAGCTGCTCCATCAGCTCTTCCAGGCGGCTGCGGAAGAAAACCTCGAAGCGCAGATCGTCCTCGAACACCAGCGAGCGCTGCAGGCCCCGCGCCGAAATCTGGGAATGACCGGAGTGCCGGGAATGCCGGGATTTGGGACGGACCCCGGGAATGCCGGGGGATTTCGGGATTTGGGACGGAAACCGGGAATGCCGGATTTGGGATGGAAAACTGGGAATGCAGGAATTGGGACGGACCCCGGGAATGCCGGGAATGCTGGGATTTGGGACGGACCCCGGGAATGCGGGGATTCCGGATTTGGGACGGAAACCGGGAATGCCGGGAATGCTGGGATTTGGGACGGACCCCGGGAATGCCGGGGATTTCGGGATTTGGGACGGAAACCGGGAATGCCGGGATTTGGGACGGAAACTGGGAATGCCAGGAATTGGGACGGACCCCGGGAATGCCGGGAATGCTGGGATTTGGGACGGACCCCGGAATGCCGGGGATTCCGGGATTTGGGACGGAAACCGGGAATGCCGGGAATGCTGGATTTGGGACGGACCCCGGGAATGCCGGAATGCTGGGATTTGGGACGGACCCCCGGGAATGCCGGGGATTTCGGATTTGGGATGGAAACCGGGAATGCCGGGAATGCCGGGATTTGGGATGGAAACTGGGAATGGGGTCATTGGGGTCAATGGGACCAATGTGGTCAATGGGATCAATGGGATCACTGGGATCAATGGGATCATTGGAATCACTGGGATTTGGATCATTACAGACCCCCCCAGATTCCCATCCCAAATTCCCGAATTCCCGAATTTCCTTCCTCACTTCCTGCCAGACCCAGAAGTGCCTGAGGTAGCAGCAGCTCCTTTGGAATTCCCAGGATCTCCCCAAATCCCCTGGACCCTCTGGATCCTTCCAGACCCCCCAGATTCCACAATTCCCACCCAAATTCCCGAATTTCCGGCTGCTCACCTCCTGCCAGACCCGGAAGTGGCTGAGGAAGCAGCCGACCTCGCCGCGGGTCAGGGGTCTCCCGTGGAAGGGATCCCGATATCCCGGCAGCATCCGCACCCCCAGCGCCTCCACCTGGCTGCTGTTTAGGGCCCTGCGGAGCCCGGAACGTTCCAGAAGGGAATTCTGTCGGGATTCGGGTCGGGGGCAATCCCGGGAATTCCCCACCCCTCCCGGGGCTCACCGGCCGTCCACGGCCTCCACCAGTTTGGGGGAGATTCCCAGTTCCTGCAGCGTGCGGAGCATCCGCGCCCGGCGGTCCGAGCGGCGCCGCAGGTTGATCAGGAACACCTGGGAACGGGGAAAATCCAGGGGAAGCGGGAAATCTGGGGGGATTCACCCGAAATCCAGGGGGGAAATGGGGAAATTCACCCTGAAATTAGGGAAAATGGGGAAATCTGGGGGGATTCACCCAAAATCCAGGGGGAAATGGGGAAATTCACCCTGAAATTCAGGGAAAATGGGGAAATCTGGGGGGATTCACCCAAAATCCAGGGGGGAAATGGGGAAATTCACCCTGAAATTCAGGGAAAATGGGGAAATCTGGGGGGATTCACCCAAAATCCAGGGGAAGAATGGGGAAATTCACCCTGAAATTCAGGGAAAATGGGGAAATCTGGGGGATTCACCCAAAATCCAGGGGGAAATGGGGAAATCAGGGGGGTTTCACCTGAAATCCGGGGGAAATCTGGGGGGATTCACCCGAAATTCAGGGGGAAATCTGAGGGGAATCACCCAAAATCCAAGGGGAAATCTGGGGGATTCACCAAAATCCAGGGGGAAATGGGGAAATTCACCCTGAAATTCACGGAAAAATAGGGAAATCTGAGGGGATTCACCCAAAATCCAAGGGAAATCTGGGGGGTTAATCCAAAATCCAGGGGGAAATGGGGAAATCTGGGGGGATTCACCCAAAATCCAGGGGGAAATGGGGAAATCTGGGGGATTCACCCAAAATCCAGGGGGAAATGGGGAAATTCACCCCAAAATCCAGATTAGAATGGATAATCTGCCCCAAATCCAGGGGGATCCAGATGGGAACAAGAAACTCCCCGTGAAATCCAGAGGAAAAGGTGAAAGACCACTCAAAAGGGCAGAAAATCACCCAAAAGCCAGGGAAAAAGTGGGAAAAGAAACCAAAAATCTAAAAAAATGGACATGAATAACAGAAAATCCAAAGGAAAAAGGAGGGAAACAACCCAAAATCCAGAGAAAAAAGAGAAAATTATTAAAAAACCAGAAATAAAGGAGGAAAACCACCCAAAATACAGAAAAAAAATGGAGGAAACGACCCAAAATCCCAAAGAAAAGAAGGAAAATGATGCAAAATCCCAAAGAATAGGTGGGGAAAGGCCGGAAATCCCGAGGGGGAGGCCGGAATTCCGAGGGAGGGGCTCCCACCTCGTCGAATCCCAGCTTGTCCAGGACCTTGGGAGGGACCCACACGTGGGGGGAGGGCTCAGCCGGAGGGAGCTTCACTGCGGGAATGGGAGAATCCCGTGGGAACGGGCCCCAAATCCCATGGGAACGGGCCCTAAATCCCATGGGAATGGGCCCTAAATCCCATGGGAACAAACCTTAAATCCCATGGGAATGGGCCCTGAATCCCATTGGAATGGGCTCTAAATCCCATGGGAACGGGCCCTAAATCCCATGGGAATGGGCCCCAAATCCCATGGGAATGGGCCCTAAATCCCATGGGAACAAACTTTAAATCCCATGGGAATGGGCCCTGAATCCCATTGGAATGGGCTCTAAATCCCATGGGAACAGGCCCTAAATCCCATGGGAACAGGCCCTAAATCCCATGGGAATGGGCCCCAAATCCCATGGGAACGGACCCTAAATCCCATGGGAACGGGCCCCAAATCCCATGGGAACGGGCCCCAAATCCCATGGGAATGGGTCCTAAATCCCATGGGAACAAACCTTAAATCCCATGGGAATGGGCCCTAAATCCCATGGGAACGGGCCCCAAATCCCTCCCACAATCCCAAGGCCCGGGATTCTTTGGAATAATCCCAAATCCCCGGATCCTTTGGGATCCTTTGGGATCCTTCCCTCCCCCACAATCCCAAGGCCCTGGATCCCTTGGGCCGACCCCGAGGCCCCGGATCCCACGGGATCCCTCGGGATCTCACCCATGATCTCCAGCTGGACGTGCAGGAAGTTCTCGGCCTCGTCCCGCAGGGAGCTCTGGGAGCGCAGCGGCACCGGCAGGAACCCAAACTGCTCCCGGTTGGTCACGAACATCTGCACCCCTGGAACGGGATCGGGAACGCTGGGATTGGGAACGAGATCAGGGATCAGGGACAATGGGATCGGGAATGGGATTGGGATCAGGGTTGGATCAGGGATAATGGGGTTGGGATCGGGAATGGGATCAGGCAGTTCTGTCAGGAACCCGAACTGCTCCCGGGTGGTCACGAACATCTGCACCCCTGGAATGTTGGGAATGTTGGGATCGGGAATGGGGGCAGAGCGGGATCAGGATGGGGGAGTCACTCCCACGTTGGGATCACCCAAAGTCGATCTCAAATCCCACCCAGTTCCAATCCCAACCCAACCCAACCAAACCCAACCCAACTCAACCCAACCAAACCCAACCAATCCCAACTCAACCCATCCCAACCCAACCCAACTCAACCCATCCCAACCCAACCCAACTCAACCCAACCAAACCCAACCCAACTCAACCCAACCCAACTCAACCCAACCCAACTCAACCCAAACCAAGGCCATCCCAATCCCAAACCCAACCCAACCCAACCCCAACGATCCCATGCTGATCTGCATTGGCGTGCCAGCAGATGGCAGTGAAGACGATGATGTCATCCCAACCCAACCCAACCCAATCCCAACCCAATCCCAAACCCAACCCAACCCAATCCCAACGATCCCGTGCCAATCCACACCAGCGTGCCGGCAGGTGGCAGCGAAGATGATGACGTCATCCCAATCCAACCCAACCCAATCCCAACCCCATCCCAACCGAACCCAGCCCAATCCCAAACCCAACCCCAACCAACCCATCCCAACCCCAACAATCCCATGTTGATCTGCACCGGTGTGCCGGCAAGCGGCGGCGAAGACAATGATGTCATCCCAACCCCATCCCAACTCAACCCAACCCAACACGATCCAACCCCACCCCACCCAACCCAACCCAACCCAATCCCAACAATCCCATGCCGATCTGCACCGGTGTGCTGGCAAGCGGCGGCGAAGATCATGATGTCATCCCAACCCAACCCAATCCCAACGATCCCATGCCGATGCGCACCGGCGTGCCGGCAGGCGGCAACGAAGATCATGGTATCATCCCAACCAAACCCAACCAAACCCAGCCCAACCCAACCAAACCCAACCCAATCCAACCCAACTCCAACGATCCCGTGTTGCCGCGCACCGGCGTGCCGGCAGGCGGCGGCAAAGACGATGATGTCGTCGAAGGCGCCGCTGTAGCCGGGCGGCGGCGGGTGGAAGGCCAGGCTCCGCGAGCGCTCGCGGCGCAGGTCCAGCAGGAACGTGGAGTGAACCATTGGCACCGCGAAGCAGCCCCGGCGCTCCCGGCGCCGGATCGGCAGGTAGGCGGGGGTGCGGCGGTAATAGCCCTGGGAATGGGGAGTGGCCACTGGGAATGGGGGAGTGACCACTGGGAATGGGGAGTGACCACTGGGAATGGGGGAGTGGCCACTGGGAATGGGGAGTGACCACTGGGAATGGGGGATTGGGCACTGGGAATGGGGAGTGACCACTGGGAATGGGGAGTTACCACTGGGAATGGGGGAGTGGCCACTGGGAATGGGGAGTGACCACTGGGAATGGCGGAATGGCCACTGGGAATGGGGAGTGACCACTGGGAATGGAGGAATGGCCACTGGGAATGGGGGAGTGGCCACTGGGAATGGGGGAGTGGCCACTGGGAATGGGGAAGTGACCACTGGGAATGGCCACTGGGAAAGGGGGAGTGGGCACTGGGAATGGGGTAATGGCCACTGGGAATGGGGAGTGACCACTGGGAATGGGGGAGTGGCCACTGGGAATGGGGTAATGGCCACTGGGAATGGGGAGTGACCACTGGGAATGGGGGAGTGACTACTGGGAATAGCCACTGGGAAAGGGGGAGTGGGCACTGGGAATGGGGGAGTGGCCACTGGGAATGGCAACTGGGAATGGGGGAGCGACCACTGGGAATGGAGGAATGGCCACTGGGAATAGCCACTGGGAATGGGGAAGTGGCCACTGGGAATGGGGAGTGACCACTGGGAATGACCTCTGGGAATGCAGGAATGACCACACCCTCACCTGTCCCTGCCCTCACCTGTCCCCACCCTCACCTGTGCCACACCCTCACCTGGCCCCACCCTCACCGGGCCCCGCCCTCACCGGGCCCCGCCCTCACCTGGGGGGTGATGCCGCACCAGAAGTTGGAGTAGGCCGCGCGCGAGTCGAGCATCGGCGCCACCACGGTTCTGTTCTCGGCCACCAGCACGGCCAGCGTGTCGGGGTTCACCAGGACATTGTCCGCGTCCAGGAACTGGGGACAGGCACACACCTGGGTCACACCTGAGACACCTGTGTCACACCTAGGGCACACCTGGGGACACCTGGGTCACGTGTGTCACACCTGGGACACCCCCAGCGTGTCGGGGTTCACCAGGACATTGTCCGCGTCCAGGAACTGGGGACAGGCACACACCTGGGTCACACCTGGGTCACACCTGAGACACCTGTGTCACACCTGGGTCACCTGTGTCACACCTGGGACACCTGGGACACCCCCAGCGTGTCGGGGTTCATCAGGACATTGTCCGCGTCCAGGAACTGGGGACAGGCACACACTGGGTCACACCTGGGGCACACCTGAGACACCTGTGTCACACCTAGGGCACACCTGGGGACACCTGGGTCACCTGTGTCACACCTGGGACACCCCCAGTGTGTTGGGGTTCACCTGGACATTGTCCACATCCAGGAACTGGGGACAGGCACACACCTGGGTCACACCTGGGGCACACCTGTGTCACACCTGGGTCACCCCCAGCGTGTCGGGGTTCACCAGGACATTGTCCGCATCCAGGAACTGGGGACAGGCACACACCTGGGTCACACCTGGGTCACACCTGAGACACCTGGGTCACACCTGGGTCACCTGTGTCACACCTAGGGCACACCTGGGGACACCTGGGTCACGTGTGTCACACCTGGGACACCCCCAGTGTGTTGGGGTTCACCTGGACACTGTCTGCATCCAGGAACTGGGGACAGGCACACACCTGGGTCACACCTGAGACACCTGGGGCACACCTGTGTCACACCTAGGGCACACCTGGGGACACCTGGGTCACCTGTGTCACACCTGGGACACCCCCAGTGTGTCGGGGTTCACCAGGACATTGTCCGCATCCAGGAACTGGGGAGAGGCACACACTGGGTCACACCTGGGGCACACCTGGGACACCTGGGGACACCTGTGTCACACCTAGGGCACACCTGGGGACACCTGGGTCACGTGTGTCACACCTGGGACACCCCCAGCGTGTCGGGGTTCACCAGGACATTGTCCGCGTCCAGGAACTGGGGACAGGCACACACCTGGGTCACACCTGGGTCACACCTGAGACACCTGGGGACACCTGGGTCACACCTAGGGCACACCTGGGGACACCTGGGTCACCTGTGTCACACCTGGGGACACCCCCAGTGTGTTGGGGTTCACCTGGACATTGTCCACGTCCAGGAACTGGGGACAGGCACACACTGGGTCACACCTGGGGCACACCTGAGACACCTGGGGCACACCTGGGTCACCTGAGACACACCTGTGTCACACCTGAGACACCTGGGGCACACCTGGGTCACCTGAGACACACCTGTGTCACACCTGAGACACCTGGGTCACACCTGGGTCACCTGGGACACACCTGAGACACCTGGGTCACACCTGGGGACACACCTAGGGCACTCCTGGATCACCTGGGTCACACCTGTGTCACACCTGGGTCACACCTGGGACACACCTGTGTCACACCTGAGACACCTGGGTCACACCTGGGGACACACCTAGGGCACTCCTGGGTCACACCTGTGTCACCTGGGACACACTTGAGACACACATAGGTCACACCTGGGCCACACCTCTGTCACCTGGGGCACACCTGGGGCACACCTGAGACATCCCAGGGACCCCTCCCCAAATTCAGGACCCCCCCCCCAAATCAGACACAGCCACACCCATCCCTGGGTGCCCCCTGTGTCCCCCACCCAGGGCTGGCTTTGCCCCCTCTGCGGGGGGCTCTAATCCCCACTGTGGGGCTCAGGGACCCTCGGGGACTCCCTGGGGACCCCTCCCCGAATTGGGGACCCCTCCCCGAATTGGGGTCCCCCCGTACCAGCAGGTAATCGGCCCACATGGCCCGGGCGGCCTCCAGGGCCTCCTGGCGCAGCCTCATCACGTGCTCGTAGCGGGCAGGGCTCCAGTGCTTGGGCCCCTCCTCGTCGGGGAACGACCTGGGGGGCACCGGGGGGGGCACCTCAGACACCCCAAATTCTGGGGAGACACCCCCCAAAATCCTAGGGAGCCCCCCCAAAATCTGGGGACCCACAGGGACCCTCAAAAGCTGGGGACAGGCCCAAAGTCTGGGGACTCCTCCCCCCAAATTCGGGTCCCTCCTCGTTGGGGAACGACCTGGGGGGCACCTGAGACACCCCCCAAATTCCGGGGAGACCCCCCTGAAATCCTAGGGAGCCCCCCAAAATCTGGGGACCCACAGGGACCGTCAAAAGCTGGGAAATCCCCAAAATTTGGGTCCCTCCTCATTGGGGAATGACCTGGGGAGCACCAGGGGGGGCTACCTGAGACACCCCCAATTCCAGGGAGACCCCCCCCCAAAATCCTAGGTAGCTCTCCAAAATCTGGGGACCCACAGGGACCCTCAAAACCTGGGGACTCCTCACTGGGGAAGGACCTGGGGGGCATCAGGGGCACCTGAGACCCCCCGGGACACCCCCAAATTCTTGGGAGACCCCAAAACACCGCCAGGACACCCCAAAATTCGTTCTGAGACCCCCAGGACCCCCAAAACACACCCCAGGATCCCTCCTGGTGCCTCCCCTCCCGAAAGTGACCAAGCCCCCAATGCAAGGGGACCCCCAGGACCCCTCCAAACATCCCAGGAACCCCCAAATTTCTCCTGAGCCCCCCCCCCCCCCCAAAACCCCCTCAAATCCCCCAAACTCCCCCCCGAACCCCCCTCAAGCCCCTGCCCAGAATGACCAATCCCCCCCAAAAACCCCCAAATTCCTCCTTGAACACCCCCAGACCCCCCCCAAAATCCAGCAGGAACCCCAAAAACGTGTCGGAGCTCCCCAAAAACGTGTCGGAGCTCCCCAAAATGCGTCCGAGGACCCCCAGACCCACGTGGGCTCCTCCTGGTGCCTCCAGAGCACGCGGTGGTAGCGGCCCCGCACGCGGCCCAGCCACTCGGCCAGCAGCGCCGAGGTGTTGTCCACGCTGTGGTCAGCGGCCACCCTGAGGGGACACGGGGACACCCGGGTGTCACACGGGGTCACTCGGGGTCACAGCAGTGACACAGTGTCACACACACACAGGACAGTGTCACACAAAGGGTCAGTGTCACACACAGACCCAGGAGTGTCCACGCTGTGGTCAGCGGCCACCCTGAGGGGACACGGGGACAGCCGGGTGTCACTCGGGGTCACTCGGGGTCACAGCAGTGACACAGTGTCACACACACACAGGACAGTGTCACACAAAGGGTCAGTGTCACACACAGACCCAGGAGTGTCCACGCTGTGGTCAGCGGCCACCCTGAGGGGACACGGGGACACCCGGGTGTCACTCGGGGTCACACGGGGTCACACGAGGTCAAACGGGGTCACAGCAGTGACACAGTGTCACACACACACATGGGGACAGTGTCACACACAGACCAAGGGGTGTCCACGCTGTGGTCAGCGGCCACCCTGAGGGGACACGGGGACACCCCGGTGTCACTCGGGGTCACATGGGGTCACACAGGGTCACTCGGGGTCACAGCAGTGACACAGTGTCACACAAAGGGTCAGTGTCACACACGGGGACAGTGTCACACACAGACGCAGGAGTGTCCACGCTGTGGTCAGCGGCCACCCTGAGGGGACACCCGGGTGTCACACGGGGTCACTCGGGGTCACAGCAGTGACACAGTGTCACACACACATGGGGACAGTGTCACACACAGGGTCAGTGTCACACACAGACCCAGGGGTGTCCACGCTGTGGTCAGCGGCCACCCTGAGGGGACACGGGGACACCCGGGTGTCACATGGGGTCACATGGGGTCACTCGGGGTCACACGGGGTCACTCGGGGTCACAGCAGTGACACAGTGTCACACACACGGGGACAGTGTCACACACAGGACGGTGTCACACACAGACCCAGGGGTGTCCACGCTGTGGTCAGCGGCCACCCTGAGGGGACACGGGGACACCCGGGTGTCACTCGGGGTCACACGGGGTCACAGCAGTGACACAGTGTCACACACACACATGGGGACAGTGTCACACACAGACCAAGGGGTGTCCACGCTGTGGTCAGCGGCCACCCTGAGGGGACACGGGGACACCCGGGTGTCACTCGGGGTCACACAGGGTCACCCGGGGTCACAGCAGTGACACAGTGTCACACACACGGGGACAGTGTCACACAAGGGACGGTGTCACACACAGACCCAGAGGTGTCCACGCTGTGGTCAGCGGCCACCCTGAGAGGACACAGGGACACCCGGGTGTCACTCGGGGTCACTCGGGGTCACACGAGGTCAAACGGGGTCACAGCAGTGACACAGTGTCACACACACGGGGACAGTGTCACACACGGGGACAGTGTCACACACAGACCCAGGGGTGTCCACGCTGTGGTCAGCGGCCACCCTGAGGGGACACGGGGACACCCGGGTGTCACTCGGGGTCACACGGGGTCACACAGGGTCACTCGGGGTCACAGCAGTGACACAGAGTCACACACGGGGACAGTGTCACACACAGGGTCAGTGTCACACACAGACCCAGGAGTGTCCACGCTGTGGTCAGCGGCCACCCTGAGGGGACACGGGGACACCTGGGTGTCACACGGGGTCACTCGGGGTCACACGGGGTCACACGGGGTCACAGGGGGTCACAGCAGTGACACAGTGTCACACACATGGGGACAGTGTCACACACATGGGGACAGTGTCACACACAGACCCAGGAGTGTCCACGCTGTGGTCAGCGGCCACCCTGAGGGGACACGGGGACACCCGGGTGTCACTCAGGGTCACACGGGGTCACACAGGGTCACACGGGGTCACAGCAGTGACACAGTGTCACACACGGGGACAGTGTCACACACAGGGTCAGTGTCACACACAGACCCAGGGGTGTCCATGCTGTGGTCAGCGGCCACCCTGAGGGGACACGGGGACACCCGGGTGTCACTCGGGGTCACACGGGGTCACTCGGGGTCACAGCAGTGACACAGTGTCACACACACAGGACAGTGTCACACACACATGGGGACAGTGTCACACACAGGACGGTGTCACACAGGGTCACACAGGGAGCCCCTCCCTGAGTGTTCCCCACACTCCCCTCACTCACACAGGTCCCCACAATGTCCCCAATGTCCCCAGTGACCCCAATGTCCCCAGTGTCCCCAGTGACCCCAGTGTCCACCAGTGACCCCAGTGTCCACCAGTGACCCCAGTGTCCCCAGTGTCCCCACGCCCCCCCAATGTCCCCAAACCCCCCAATGTCCCCAGTGTCCCCACACCCCCCAATGTCCCCAGTGTCCCCAGTGACCCCAATGTCCCCAGTGTCCCCAATGTCCCCAGTGTCCCCAGTGACCCCAGTGTCCCCAATGTCCACCAGTGTCCCCAGTGTCCCCAATGTCCCCAGTGTCCACCAGTGTCCACCAGTGACCCCACACCCCCCAGTGTCCCCAGTGTCCCCACACCCCCCAGTGTCCCCAGTGTCCCCACGCCCCCCAATGTCCCCAGTGACCCTAATGTCCCCAATGTCCCCAGTGTCCACCAGTGTCCACCAGTGTCCCCAGTGACCCCAATGTCCCCAGTGTCCCCAATGTCCCCAGTGTCCCCACGCCCCCCAATGTCCCCAGTGTCCCCAATGTCCACCAGTGTCCCCAGTGACCCCAATGTCCACCAGTGTCCCCAGTGTCCCCAATGTCCCCAATGTCCCCAGTGTCCCCACGCCCCCCAATGTCCCCAAACCCCCCAATGTCCCCAGTGTCCCCACGCCCCCCCAATGTCCCCAAGCCCCCCAATGTCCCCAGTGTCCCCACGCCCCCCAGTGTCCCCAGTCCCACCAGAGCGCCATCCTATCCTTGGGGTGCCGCAGCCTCTCGAGCCCGCCCAGCACCAGCGGCAGCGCGTGGGCCGCGTTCCGCGCCAGCAGCGCCACGGCCACGCGCGGCGGCCGCACCGGCGACTCCGGGTTCCAGCGCTCCTCGGGGAAATACGCGGCGGCCGGGCCGGGCCCGAGCCCCGCGCGGAGCCGCCCGGAGGAGCCGCCCGGGCCCCGGCCCGGCCCCGCCAGCAGCAGCAGCAGCAGCAGCGGCAGCAGCAGCGGCCACGGCCGCGCCGCCATCTTGGGCCGCCCTCACGGCAGGCCACGCCCTTCTCCCTCAGGCGCCTCACGCTGGGCACGCCCCCGCGCGCGCTGATTGGTCAATCCGCGATGTGACCACGCCCATGATGGCCATATATGGGGGCGGCCGTGAAGCCGCGCCCGTGCTGGTGCCACATATGGGGATTGCGCGTGGCCACGCCCACTAGGAGGGTGTGGCGATGAGGCCACGCCCCCGTTTGCAGCTAAATATGGATACTTAGACACGCCCACAGAGCCATATATGGGAGACGCAGCATGAGGCCACGCCCACTGTGTGTCCAAATATGGAACTAGCGGTGACCACGCCCCGTTGTGGCCACGCCCCCTCCGTGAAATTTAAAAAAAAAAAATTTTTTTTTTTTCGCGGAAAATTTTCCTTTTCCGAGGATTTTTAAACTCCGAATTTCCCCGTTTTTTTCAAAGGCTTTCACCAGCAGAATCCCAAATGGGGATAAAGGGAAAGAAATGGAAAAAAAGGAGGGGGAAAAGGGGGGGAAATGGGGAAAAAATAACAATAAAAAAAAAAGCGCCAGAAATCCCAAAAATTCCAGCCCGAAAATCCCCAAAAAAGTCCAAAATCCTAAAAAATCCAGTCAAAAATTAACAACGAAAGAGTCCAAAAATTCCAGTCCAAAACCCAAACAAATCCCGTCCAAAATCCAAAAAAAATCCAGTCCGAAATCCCAAAAAATCCCAACCAAAAAGACAAAAAAATCCAGTCCAAAATCCCAAAAAAAGAGTAAAATAAACCCCGAAATAAAAGAGCCCAAAAATCCCCAAAAATCCAGTCCAAAATCTCCAAAAATCCAGCCCAAAATCCCAAAAAAAAAAGACTCCAAGGATCCCATTGGAATTCTCAATTCCTGGAATGTTTTTCCATGGAATTCCTCAATTTCTTTGACATTTTTTCCATGGAATTCCCAAATTTCAAGGACATTTTCCCCATTTTTCCATGGAATTTCTCCATTTTAAGAACATTTTTCCCGTTTTTCCATGGAATTCCCCCATTTCAAGGACATTTTTCCATGGAATTCCTCAATTTCTTTGACATCTTTCCTGGAATTTCTCCATTTCAAGGACATTTTCCCCATTTTTCCATGGAATTCCTCGATTTCAAGGACATTTTCCATGGAATTTCTCAATTTTGAAGACATTTTTCCCCGTTTTTCCTTGGAATTTCTCCATTTCTTTGACATTTTTCCATGGAATTCCTGAATTTCAAGGACATTTTCCATGGAATTCCTGAAATTTAAAGACATTTTCCATGGAATTTCTCAATTTTAAAGACATTTTTCCTGTTTTTCCATGGAACTCCCCCATTTCCAGGACATTTTTTGATGGAATTCCCCCACTTCAAGGACATTTTCCATGGAATGTCTCCATTTCCAGGACATTTTTCCCCATTTTCCATGGAATTCCCGCATTTCCAGGACATTTTCCCAGTTTTTTCATGGAATGTCTCCATTTCCAGGACATTTTTTGATGGAATTTCTCCACTTCAAGAACATTTTCCATGGAATGTCTCCATTTCCAGGACATTATTCCCATTTTTCCATGGAATTTCTCTATTTCCAGGATATTTTTCTTGTTTTTCCATGGAATGTCTCCATTTCCAGGACATTTCCCCCCATTTTTCCATGGAATTCCCGCATTTCCAGGACATTTTTTGATGGAATTCCTCCACTTCAAGGACATTTTCCATGGAATGTCTCCATTTCCAGTACATTTTTCCATGGAATGTCTCCATTTCCAGGACATTTTCCCCCATTTTTCCGTGGAATTCCCGCATTTCCGGGACATTTTTCCCGTTTTCCCAGGAATTCTCCACTTCAAGGCCGATGTTCCAGGGGGATCTGCAGCTCCTTGGCCGCCTCCTGGTCCAGGAGCCAGCGGAGCCGCCCCGAGCGCGGCCGGAGCCGCGCGGCCCGGCAGCGGCTGCTCCTCGCGCCGCTCCAAAATGCGCTGCAAGAGACCGAAACTCGGGATCGAACCCCAAAATCGGGACCTGAACCCCAAAATGGGGGAGTTCAACCCCAAAATCCCGGATTGAACCCCAAAATTGGGGACTTGAACCCCAAAATTGGGGAGTTCAATCTCAAAATCCCGGATTGAACCCCAAAAATGGGGACCTGAACCCCAAAATGGGGGAGTTCAACCTCAAAATCCCGGATTTGAACCACAAAAATGGGGACCTGAACCCCAAAATTGGGGAGTTCAACCCCAAAATCCCGGATTGAACCCCAAAATCCCGAATTGAAACCTAAAATCAGGGACTTGAACCACAAAAACGGGGACTTGAACCCCAGAAAAGGGGAGTTCAACCCCAAAATCCCAGATTGAACCCCAAAATCGGGCACTTGAACCCCAAAATCCCAGACTGAACCCCAAAAATGGGGACTAGAACCCCAAAATCGGGGACTTGAACCCCAAAATCCCAGATTGAACCCCAAAAAATGGGGACTTGAACCCCAAAAATCGGGGACTTGAACCCCAAAATCCCAGATTGAACCCCCAAAAATGGGGACTAGAACCCCAAAAATGGGGAGTTCAACCCCAAAATCCCAGATTGAACCCCAAAAATGGGGACTAGAACCCCAAAATGGGGGAGTTCAACCCCAAAATCCCGGATTGAACCCCAAAAATGGGGACCTGAACCCCAAAATTGGGGAGTTCAATCTCAAAATCCCGGATTGAACCCCAAAATTGGGGACTTGAACCCCAAAATTGGGGAGTTCAATCTAAAAATCCTGGATTGAACCCCAAAATTGGGGACTTGAACCCCAAAATGGGGGAGTTCAACCCCAAAATCCTGTATTGAACCCCAAAATCGGGCACTTGAACCCCAAAATCCCAGACTGAACCCAAAAATGGGGACTAGAACCCCAAAATCGGGGACCTAACCCCCAAAATCCCAGATTGAACCCCAAAATTGGGGACTAGAACCCCAAAAATGGGGAGTTCAACCCCAAAATCCCAGATTGAACCCCAAAAATCGGGACCTGAACCCTGAAATCGGGGACTTGAACCGCAAAATCCCGGATTGAACCCCAAAATTGGTGACTTGAACCCCAAAATCCCAGATTGAACCCCAAAATTGGGGCTTTCAACCCCAAAATCCTGGATTGCACCCCGAAATCGGGGAGTTCACCCCAAAATCAGGGACTGGAACCCCAAAATCGGGGATTTAACCCCAAAATCCCAGGATTTAACCCCTAAGATCCCAGAATTGAACCCCAAAAATGCAGAATTTGACCAAAAAGTTGGGATTTTAGCCCAAACCTTGAGCACGGGGGCCTTGGCGGCGCCGGTGGCCACGAGCAGCAGGGATTTGGCCGAGTTGAGAAATGGGAATTAACCCCAAAAATCTGGGATTTAACCCCAAAAATCCTGAACGTAAACCCAAAAATCTGGGATTTAACCCCAAAAATCTGGGATTTAACCAAAAAATCTGGGATTTAACCAAAAAATCTGGGATTTAACCAAAAAATCTGGCAATTAAGCCCAAAAAACCCAGGACCGACCCCAAAAATCCGAATTAAATGAAAAAAATCCCAATTTAAACCCAAAAATTCGCAATTTAACCCCTAAAATCCCAGTTTTAACCCCTAAAATCCCAGGCATGAACCCAAAAATGCGGGATTGGAACAAAAAGTTGGGATTTCAGCCCAAACCTTGAGCACAGGGGCCTTGGCGGCGCCGGTGGCCACGAGCAGCAGGGACTTGGCCGAGTTGAGAAATGGGAATTAACCCCAAAAATCTGGGATTTAACCCCAAAAATCCTGAACGTAACCCCAAAAATCTGGGAATTAACCCCAAAAATCTGGGATTTAACCAAAAAAAATCTGGCAATTAACCCCAAAAAACCCAGGACCGACCCCAAAAATCCGAATTAAATGAAAAACATCCCAATTTAAACCCAAAAATTCACAATTTAACCCCTAAAATCCCAGTTTTAACCCCTAAAATCCCAGGCTTGAACCCCAAAAATGCGGGATTTGACCAAAAAAATTGGTATTTCAGCCCAAACCTTGAGCACGGGGGCCTTGGCGGCGCCGGTGGCCACGAGCAGCAGGGACTTGGCCGAGTTGAGCAGCGGCAGCGTCATCGTCACCCGCTGGGGCGGCGGCTTGGGGGAGTCCAGCAGGAAGGAAACCAGGGAATTCTGCTCCTGGAAATGGGGCAAAAAACGGGGGAAATCGGGAAAAATCCGAGGGGAAACCACGGGGGAGATAATGGGGGAAAATAACAGGGAAAATGGGGAAAATTGGGCGAAAAATTGGGAAAATAATGGGACAATAATGGGGAAAATGGGGGGGGAACGGGGGAAATAAGGAAAAACCGGGACAGATGCAGGGGAAAGAATGGGGGCAATTCCCCAAACTCCCGGAATTGCCGGAATTCGGGGTTACCTGGAGCAGGGCGTGGCCCGGGAACAGTGAGCAGGTGTGTCCGTCCGGCCCCACCCCCAGCAGCAGCAGGTCAAACTGGGGCGTGGCCTCGCCCGGGAACGCCTGCGGCACCAGCACGGACCAGTTCAGACCAGTATGGACCAGTACGGATCGATACTGATCACTGTGGACCAGTTCAGACCAGTACGGATCGATACTGATCACTATGGACCAGTTCAGACCAGTATGGATCGATACTGATCACTATGGACCAGTTCAGACCAGTATGGATCGATACTGATCACTATGGACCAGTTCAGACCAGTATGGATTGATACTGATCACTACGGACCAGTTCAGACCAGTATGGATTGATACTGATCACTGTGGACCAGTTCAGACCAGTACAGATCGATACTGATCACTACGGACCAGTTCAGACCAGTATGGATTGATACTGATCACTGTGGACCAGTTCAGACCAGTATGGATTGATACTGATCACTGTGGACCAGTTCAGACCAGTACGGATCGATACTGATCACTATGGACCAGCACGGACCAGTTCAGACCAGTACGGATCGATACTGATCACTGTGGACCAGTTCAGACCAGTCTGAACCAGTTCAGCTCATTGACCGATCCCAGTGCTCCCAGTCCCATTCCCAGTCCATCCCAGTCCCCATTCCCAGTCCCATTCCCAGTGCTCCCAGTTCCCCCAGTCCCATTCCCAGTGCTCCCAGTCCCATTCCCCATCCCCATTCCCAGTCCCATTCCCAGTTGCTCCCAGTTCCCCCAGTCCCATTCCCAGTCCCATTCCCAGTTGCTCCCAGTTCCCCCAGACCCATTCCCAGTTCCCCCAGTCCCATTCCCAGTACTCCCAGTTCCCCTGTCCCATTCCCAGTTCCCCCAGTCCCATTCCCAGTGCTCCCAGTTCCCCCAGTACCCTTCTCAGCTGCTCCTCGTAGTCCCGGGCGGCCTCGGCCGGGCCCAGCCCGGGGGTGACCCAGAGCACCTGGGGGCCGGGGGGAGCAAACTGGGACAGCAGCTGGGACTGGGAAAGGGTTAAAGTGTTACTGGGAGCACTGGGAGGGGACTGGGGGCTGTGGGGGAGCAAACTGGGACAGCAGCTGGGGCTGGGAAAGGGTTAAAGTGTTACTGGGAGCACTGGGAGGGGACTGGGAATGGGCCAGGGACTGGGGGGAACTGGAAATGGGAACTGGGAGGGACTGGGAGGGACTGGGAGAGGGGAACTGAGGGGGGAACTGGGCCAAACTGGGAGGAACTGGGAGGGACTGGGAGAGGGGAACTGAGGGGGGAACTGGGCCAAACTGGGAGGAACTGGGAGGGACTGGGAGAGGGGAACTGAGGGGGGAACTGGGCCAAACTGGGAGGAACTGGGAGCACTGGGAGGGACTGGGAGGGACTGGGCCAAACTGGGAGGAACTGGGAGGGACTGGGAGAGGACTGGGGGGAACTGAGGGGGGAACTGGGGGGAACTGGGAGGGACTGGGAGAGGACTGGGGGAGGACTTGGGGGAACTGGGGGGAACTGGGAGGGACTGGGGGAGGACTGGGGGGAACTGAGGGGGGAACTGGGCCAAACTGGGAGGAACTGGGAGGACTTGAGGAGAGTCAGGAGAGACTGGGAGTAGACTGGGGGGAACTGGCCAAACTGGGAGAAACTGGGCCAAACTGGGAGCACTGGGAGGAACTGGGAGGGACCTGAGGAGTCAGGAGAGACTGGGGGGAACTGGTCCAAACTGGGAGGAACTGGGCCGCACTGGGAGCACTGGGAGGAACTAGAAGGGGCTGAGGGGAGACAGGAGAGACTGGGAGGGGATTGGGGGAACTGGGCCGAACTGGGAGCACTGGGAGGAACTGGGGGGAGTCAGGAGAGACTGGGAGGGGATTGGGGGAACTGGACCAAACTGGGAGCACTGGGAGGAGCTGGGAGGAACCTGAGGAGACAGGAGAGACTGGGAGGAACTGGGCCAAACTGGGAGCACTGGGAGGAGCTGGGAGGGACCTGAGGAGACAGGAGAGACTGGGAGGAACTGGGCCAAACTGGGAGCACTGGGAGGAGCTGGGAGGGACCTGAGGAGACAGGAGAGACTGGGAGGAACTGGGCCAAACTGGGAGGAACTGGGCCAAACTGGGAGCACTGTGAGGGACTGGGAGGGACCTGAGGAGTCAGGAGAGACTGGGGGGAACTGGGCCAAACTGGGAGGAACTGGGCCGCACTGGGAGGAGCTGGGAAGGACCTGAAGAGTCAGGAGAGACTGGGGGGAACTGGTCCAAACTGGGAGGAACTGGGCCAAACTGGGAGCACTGGGAGGAGCTGGGAAGGACCTGAAGAGTCAGGAGGGGCTGGGAGGGGATTGGGAGGAACTGGGCCGAACTGGGAGCACGGGGAGGGACCTGAGGAGTCAGGAGAGACTGGGGGGAACTGGGCCAAACTGGGAGCACTGGGAGGGACCTGAGGAGTCAGGAGAGACTGGGGGGAACTGGGCCAAACTGGGAGCACTGGGAGGAACTGGGGGGAGCCAGGAGGGACTGGGAGGGGATTGGGAGAAACTGGGCCGAACTGGGAGGAGCTGGGCCAGCCCCGGTGCCCGCCCCGGTGGCCGTGCCGGTGCCCGCGCGGGCCCCGCTCACCCGGTAGGCGCCGCCGGTGCTCTCGGGGTGCTCGGGCGGCACCAGGCGCTCGTCGCAGAACGCCACGAGCCAGCGCGAGGGGTCGGCGCCGGGAACCGCGCTGAGGGCGGGCGGCAGCTCCCGCGCCAGCAGCGGCACCAGCGAGCCCCCGGACAGCCCCAGCGTGAAGCGGCCGCCGCTCGCCACCGCCTCGGCCGCCGCCTCCGCCACCGACCGCGCCAGGGCCGCGCCGAGCTCCTGCGGGGACGGGAACACCGACACGGCCGCCATGATGGCGCCGCCGCTGAGGGGAGGGGAGGAGGCGGAAGTGACGTCAGCAGCGCGACGCGTTGCTAAGCGACCGTGGGGTTGGCGCGGGAAGCAGCGTCAGAGCGCGACGCGTTGCTTAGCAACGCGCGGCCTAGTAAAGCCTGGGCCTCGCGTGGCGGCGCCGCCCGGAGAAGCGCGGCTGCCTCGCTGCCCTTCTCCGCCTGCACACCCACACAAACCCTCCCTCGCTGTTGCCTCGCTCGCCCCGCAGCACAGCACGCGGCACAGCCGCTGGTTTTTAATGGCCTCGCGGTCAGGCACAACCAAACGGAGCAAATCGGGTTCCGAGCGGCCCGAAAGAGTTAATTGCAATAAATACGTCCGTGCTGGCACAAAGGAGTCCCTACGGGCGTTAATTAGGCACGAGTTAGTCGTTAATTAGCGCTGTCGGAGTTAATTAGCGCCTGTGAGGGGCTTCTGGCGGGATCCGGGACGCGGCTCCGGGGCCGGTTTAGGCCTCAGCCCTGGCTCCGGGGCTCGCTTCGGGGCTGTGGGAGCCGGGCCGGGCCTCACCGCCGGCTCCGGGGGTGGCTCCGGGCCCCCTCCGGTTCTCACCGCCGGCTCCGGGGGGGGCTCCGGGCCCGCTCCGGTTGTCCCCGCGGGCTCCGGGGCTCCCGAGGCCTCCCCGGGGCCCTCCCGGTGCGGCCGCTCCGCCGCCGCCGCCTCAGGCGAGGCCACGCCTACAGTGGGCGTGGTTTGGAGGAACGGCGCATTTCTATTGGTTGGCAGCGCTGCTGGCGGAAGCTGATTGGGTGAGGCGAAAGAGGGCGGAGAAGAGGGCGGGGCTAGGGTGGGAGATGGGGCGGGATTATGCAAATATGGGGTGGGGCTAACGGAGCCGGGAGCTGATGGCGCCCCCTAGCGGGGGGAGGAGGGCACGGGACCCCTCCGGGGCTGGGGACCCCCAAAATCGGGACCCCCCAAAATCGGGACCCCAAAGGCCTGGAACCCCAAAATCGGGACCCCACCGACCTGGAACCCCCAAAATCGGGAACCCTCCGGGTCTGGGAACCCCCCCAAAATCGAGACCCCCCAAAATCGGGACCCCACTTGCCTGGAACCCCCAAAATCGGGCCCTCTCCAGGTCTGGGGACCCCCCAAAATCGGGACCCCATGACCCAGGACCACCTTAAATTCGGGACCCCCAGACTGTCCCCCACAGTCCTGGGACCCCAAAATTGGGGCCCCTCCAGGTCTGGGACCCCACAACCGGGACCCCCAAAAACGGGACCCCCAAAACTGGAACCCCCACAACACCGGGACCCCCAAAACCGGGACCCCAAAACTGGGCCCCCCACAACCCCGGGACCCCCACAACCCCGGGACCCCCAAAACTGCAACCCCACAACCCCGGGACCCCCAAAACCGGGACCCCCAAAACCGGGACCCCCAAAACTGCAACCCCAAAACCCCGGGACCCCCAAAACCCCGGGACCCCCAAAACCCCGGGACCCCCAAAACGGGGACCCCCAAAAGCTGGACCCCCAAAACCCCGGGACCCCCACAACCCCGGGACCCCCAAAACCGGGACCCCCCAAAACCGGGACCCCAAAACCCCGGGACCCCCTAAACCGGGACCCCCAAAACCGGGACCCCCCAGAACCCCGGGACCCCCAGAACCCCGGGACCCCGAGAACCGGGACCCCCAGAACCCCGGGACCCCCAGAACCCCGGGACCCCCAAAACCGGGACCCCCAAAACCGGGACCCCCACAACCCCGGGACCCCCAAAACTGCAACCCCACAACCCCGGGACCCCCTAAACCGGGACCCCCAAAACCGGGACTCTCAGAACCCCGGGACCCCCAAAACCGGGACCCCCAAAACCGGGACCCCCCCCGGCCTTGGGGACCCCTCCCCCTCCGCTCCCGCCCCTCCCCCACCGTGCCGTGAATCCGATTTCCCCGAGTGCCAAATCCCAAATCCCCAATCCCAAATCCCAAATCCCAAATCCCAAATCCCCAATCCCAAATCCGCCACCGGAGGCGACCCCGGGGGGGCTCCGCCCTTTTTTTAGCCTTTATTTTGGGGTTTCCGTCCCGGTTTTGGGGTTTCCGTCCCATTTTTTAGGGTTTCAATCCCATTTTTTAGTGTTTCAATCCCATTTTTTAGGGTTTTCATCCCATTTTGGGGGGTTTCCATCCCAGTTTTGGGGTTTTCATCCCCTTTTTGGGGTGTCCATCCCATTTTTAGGGTTTTCATCCCAGTTTTTGGGGTGTCCATCCCATTTTTAGGGATTCCGGCCCATTTTTGGGGTTTCCATCCCAGTTTTTGGGGTTTCCATCCATTTTTGGGGTTTCAATCCCATTTTTTAGTGTTTCAAGCCCAGTTTTTTTTAGGGTTTTCATCCCGTTTTTTGGGTTTCCATCCCATTTTTTAGGGTTTTCATCCCATTTCGGGGGTTTCAATCCCATTTTTAGGGTTTTCATCCATTTTTGGGTTTCTGTCCCATTTTTAGGGATTCCGGCCCATTTTTGGGGTTTCCATCCCAGTTTTTGGGGTTTCCATCCATTTTTGGGGTTTCAATCCCATTTTTTAGTGTTTCAAGCCCAGTTTTTTTTAGGGTTTTCATCCCGTTTTTTGGGTTTCCATCCCATTTTTTAGGGTTTTCATCCCATTTCGGGGGTTTCAATCCCATTTTTAGGGTTTTCATCCATTTTTGGGGTTTCTGTCCCATTTTTAGGGATTCCGGCCCATTTTTGGGGTTTCCATCCCAGTTTTTGGGGTTTCCATCCATTTTTGGGGTTTCAATCCCATTTTTGGGGGTTTCAATCCCATTTTTTTAGGGTTTTCATCCCGTTTTTTGGGTTTCAATCCCATTTTTTTAGGGTTTCCATTCCATTTTTTAGGGTTTTCATCCATTTTTGGGAGTTTCAATCCCATTTTTTTAGGGTTTCCGTCCCATTTCTGGGGTTTCAATCCCATTTTTTAGGGTTTCCGTCCCAGTTTTTTAGGGTTTCCATCCCAGTTTTTTTAGGGTTTCCATCCCATTTTTAGGGTTTTCATCCCATTTTGGGGATTTCAATCCCTGTTTTTGGGGTTTCCATCCATTTTTGGGGTTTCCATCCCATTTTTGGGCCTATAAAATCCTCCCTTTTTTGGGATAAAAACCCCATTTTTTGGGATAAATTCCCATTATTTTTATAAAACCATTCTTTTTTAGGATAAACCCCCATTTTTAAGGATAAAACCCCTATTTTTTTTATAAAACCCCCAATTTTTGAATAAAACACATTTTTTGGGATAAAATCCCACTTTTTTTATAAACCCCCCAATTTTAGGGATAAACACCGATATTTTAAATAAATCCACAATATTTTGAGCTAAACCCCCATTTTTTGGGATAAATCCCCATTTTTAGGGATAAATCCCCACTTTTTCGATAAAACACCAAATTTTTCTTGTAAAACCCCAATTTTTGGTAGAAAAATCCCATATTTTTTTGTAAACCCTCCCATTTTTAGGGACAAAACCCCCATTTTTTGGGATTAACTCCAAACCAATTTTTTGGGATTAAATCCCAATTTTTGAGGACAAACCCCCATTTTTTGGGATTAAATCCCAATTTTTAGGGATAAAACCCCCATTTTTTGGGATTAAATCCCAATTTTTGAGGACAAACCCCCATTTTTTGGGATTAAATCCCAATTTTTGAGGATAAACCCCCATTTTTTGGGATTAAATCCCAATTTTTGAGGACAAACCCCCATTTTTTGGGATTAAATCCCAATTTTCGAGGACAACCCCCCATCTTTTTGGGATTAAATCCTAATTTTTTATTATAAACCCCCATTTTTTGGGATTAAATCCAGTTTTTAGGGACAAACCCCCATTTTTTGGGATTAAATCCCACTTTTTCGGGAAAAAAACCCTTTTTTTTTTAAATAAAACCCCCACCCCCTGAATTCCCATGGCCCTGGGACCCCTCCCCCAGCAGCTCCCGCCCCTCCCCCTCTCCTGCCGTTAATTAACGCGCTAATTAATCCCTTAATGAATCCGCTCGCTCCAAATCCGCGCTCGCCGGGGCCGCTGCGGAGGCAGCTCCGGCCCCTTTTATCCCGCGATTTTTTAGGGATAAAATTCCCATTTTTCCTCATCCTTTTCTTCCCCCGCTGCCCTTTTTTTGGGGGGGGGAAAACCCCCATTTTTTAGGGATAAACCCCCGGGTTTTTTTTTTTAATAAATCCCCATTTTTAAGGGATAAAACCCCCATTTTTTCGGGCGAAACCCTCTATTTTCAGAGATAAAACCCTCACTTTTTAGAGATAACCCTCCCCCAGTTTTAGGGACAAATATCCCATTTTTTGAGGGTTAACCCCCCAATTTTTAGAGGTATCTCCCCTCCTATTTTGAGAGAAAACCCTTTATTTCTTAAGATAAAAACCTTCTTTTTTTTCAGAAAAAAAAACATTTTTTCGGGCTAAAACCTCTTTTTTTTTTTTTTTTTTTACAAAAGCCTAAATATTTTTATTATTACTATTATTATTATTATTACTATTACTGCTATTATTATTATTATTCCCATTACCATTTTCCTATCATTTTTACTACCATTATTATTACCATAATTATTACCATTATTACTGCTATTTTTATTACCATTCCCACCATTTTTATTCCTATTATTCCCGCTATTATTATTACTATTATTATTATTATTATTATTATTATTCCTACCATTTTTACCACCCTTACTCCCATTATTCCCGCTGTCATTCCCATCGCTTTTATTCCCAATATTCCCATTATTCCCGCTATCATTCCCATCACTTTTATTCCCATTATTCCCATTATTCCCGATATCATTCCCATCACTTTTATTCCCATTATTCCCATTATTCCCGATATCATTCCCATCACTTTTACTCCCATTATTCCCGTTATTCCTGCTACCATTCCCATCACTTTTATTCCCATTATTCCCATTATTCCCAATATCATTCCCATCACTTTTACTCCCATTATTCCCGTTATTCCTGCTACCATTCCCATCACTTTTATTCCCAATATTCCCATTATTCCCGATATCATTCCCATCACTTTTATTCCCAATATTCCCATTATTCCTGTTATTCCCGCTACCATTCCCATCACTTTTATTCCCGTCGTTATTCCCACTGCCATTCCCATCACTTTTATTCCCATTATTACCATTACTCCCATTATTCCCGCTGCCACTCCCATCAGTTTTATTCCCATTATTACCATTATTCCCGTTATTCCCGTTGCCATTCCCATCACTTTTATTCCCGTCGTTATTCCCGTTATTCCCGCTGCCGTTCCCATTACCATTCCCATCACTTTTATTCCCGCCGTTATTCCCATTATTCCCGCTATCGTTCCCTCTACCATTCCCATCACTTTTATTCCCGCCGTTATTCCCGCCGCCATTCCCATCACTTTTATTCCCGCCGTTATTCCCGCCGCCATTCCCATCACTTTTATTCCCGTCGTTATTCCCGCTATCATTCCCATCACTTTTATTCCCATTATTACCATTATTCCCGTTATTCCCGCTGCCATTCCCATCACTTTTATTCCCGTCGTTATTCCCGTTATTCCCGCTACCGTTCCCGCTACCATTCCCATCACTTTTATTCCCGTCGTTATTCCCACCTCCACTCCCATCACTTTTATTCCCGTCGTTATTCCCACCTCCACTCCCATCACTTTTATTCCCGTCATTATTCCTGCCGCCATTCCCATCACTTTTATTCCCGTCGTTATTCCCACCTCCATTCCCATCACTTTTATTCCTGTCATTATTCCCACCGCCATTCCCATCACTTTTATTCCCATTATTACCATTATTCCCATTATTCCCGCCGCCATTCCCATCACTTTTATTCCCATTATTACCATTATTCCCGTTATTCCCGCTGCCATTCCCATCACTTTTATTCCCGTCGTTATTCCCGTTATTCCCGCTACCGTTCCCGCTACCATTCCCATCACTTTTATTCCCGTCGTTATTCCCGCCTCCACTGCCATCACTTTTATTCCCGTCGTTATTTCCACCTCCACTCCCATCACTTTTATTCCCGTCGTTATTCCCACCTCCATTCCCATCACTTTTATTCCTGTCATTATTCCCGCCGCCATTCCCATCACTTTTATTCCTGTCATTATTCCCGCCGCCATTCCCATCACTTTTATTCCTGTCATTATTCCCGCCGCCATTCCCATCACTTTTATTCCCATTATTACCATTATTCCCGTTATTCCCGCTGCCATTCCCATCACTTTTATTCCCGTCGTTATTCCCGTTATTCCCGCTACCGTTCCCGCTACCATTCCCATCACTTTTATTCCCGTCGTTATTCCCACCTCCACTCCCATCACTTTTATTCCCGTCGTTATTCCCGCCTCCACTGCCATCACTTTTATTCCCGTCGTTATTCCCACCTCCACTCCCATCACTTTTATTCCCGTCGTTATTCCCGCCTCCACTGCCATCACTTTTATTCCCGTCGTTATTTCCACCTCCACTCCCATCACTTTTATTCCCGTCGTTATTCCCACCTCCATTCCCATCACTTTTATTCCCGTCATTATTCCCGCCGCCATTCCCATCACTTTTATTCCCATTATTACCATTACTCCCGTTATTCCCGCTGCCATTCCCATCACTTTTATTCCCATTATTACCATTATTCCCGTTATTCCCGCTGCCATTCCCATCACTTTTATTCCCGTTATTCCCATTATTCCCGTTATTCCCGCCGCCACTCCCCGGCATGGCGTGGGCGCTGTTCTCGGGCCGGGCGCTGCTGGCGCGGCGCTCGGAGCGGCGCCTGGACACGGAGCGGGAGCTGCGGGCGGCTCTGGAGAACCGCGTGCTGCTGCTGCTCTTCGCGGCGCGCCGCTGCCCGCGCTGCCGCGAGTTCGAGCCCCGCCTGCGCCGCTTCTGGCGCCGCCTCACCGACCCCGCGCACGTGGGAGCGGCCCGAGCAGCTGGGCCTGGTCTACGTGGGGCGGGACAGGTGCGAGCAGGAGCACCGCGAGTACCTGAGGGACATGCCCCCGCGCATGGATGGCGCTGCCCTACGGGGACGACCTCGGCAGGTGAGCGCAGCTGGGCATGGCTGGGGACACCTGCAACAGGTGAGGGACAGGGGGAACATCTATGGTAGGTGAGGGACAGGTAGGACAGGTGAAGAACAGGTGAGGGACAGGTGGGAACATCTCTGGTAGGCGAGGGACAGGTAGGGACACCATTGGTTGGTGAAGGACAGGTGAGGACAGGTATGGACACCTTTGGTTGGTGAGGGACAGGTGAGGACAGGTATGGACACCTTTGGTTGGTGAAGGACAGGTGAGGACAGGTATGGACACCTTTGGTAGGTGAGGGACAGGTGAGGACAGGTATGGACACCTTTGGTAGGTGAGGGACAGGTGAAGGACAGGTATGGACACCTTTGGTAGGTGAGGGACAGGTGAAGGACAGGTATGGACACCTTTGGTAGGTGAGGGACAGGTGGAACAGGTCGGACAGCCGGGGATGATGGGTGGGGACACCTACACCAGGTGAGGGCCGGGTGGGGACAGCTTTGGCAGGTGGGACAGGTGAGGGACAGGTGGGACAGGTGAAGAACAGGTGAGGGACAGGTGGGACAGGTGAAGAACAGGTGAGGGACAGGTGGGACAGCTGGGGATGGGTGGGACACCTACACCAGGTGAGGGACAGGTGGCAACACCGATGGTAGATCTATTCCCCATTTCCCCCATTCCAACTCCCCAATCCCCATTTCCCCAATCCCCATATTCCCATTTCCCCCACTCCCCCAACCCATATTCCCCATTCCCCCCCATTCCAATTCCCCCAATTCCCATTTTCCCCACTCCCCCAACCCATATTCCCCATTCCCCCCCATTCCAATTCCCCCAATCCCCATTTTCCCCACTCCCCCAATTTCCCCCAATCCCATATTCCCCATTTCTCCATTTCCCCCATTCCAATTCCCCCAATCCCCATTTTCCCCACTCCCCCAATCCCATACTCCCCATTTCCCCCATTCCAACTCCCCAATTCCCATTTCCCCAATCCCCATATTCCCATTTCCCAACTCCCCCCAATCCCATCCTCCCCATTTCCCCCATTCCAACTCCCCCAATCCCCATTTTCCCATTTCCCCAACTCCCCAATCCCCATTTCTCCAATCCCATATTCCCATTTCCCGAACTCCCCCAATTTCCCCCAATCCCATATTCCCCATTTCCCCCATTCCAATTTCCCCAATCCCCATATTCCCATTTCCCCCACTCCCCCAATCCCCATTATTTCCCCATTTTCCCTTCCCAATCTCCCCCGTTTCCCCCCGATTTCCCCCCGTTTCCCGTTCCCAGGGAGCTGGAGCGCCGTTTCGGGGTGTCGGAGCTGCCGGCCGTGGTGGTGTTGGCCCCGAGCGGGGCCGTGCTGGTGCCGGACGCCGTGCGGGAGATCCGGGAGTCGGGAGCCGCCTGCTTCACGGCTGGCGCCAGGCGGCCGAGCTGCTGGACCGCAACTTCCAGGAGCGCCAGGAGCCCGCGGGATCCGCGCCCCGCAGCCTCACCGAGCCCCTGCGGCGCCGCAAGTACCGCCCGCAGCCCCGGGACAGCGGCGAGGAGGAGGAGGAGGAAGGGCAGCGGGAGTAGAGGCTGGATCCCAAATCCCAGAAAAGCGAGGGAAGAGAGGAGCAGGAGGAGGGCGAGGAGGAGGATCTGGATCCAGCTGGGAATGGCCGCTCTGGTTCCCACCCAAAATCCCGTCGGTTTTCCCAAAAATAAAGGAAGAGGATGAAAAGGAGCTGGGGTGGATCCAGCTGGGAATGGCCGCTCTGGTTCCGGTTCCTCCGATGGAGGAACCCACCCAAAAATCCTGTCGGTTTTCCCCAAAATAAAGGAAGAGGAAGAGGAGGATGAGGATGAAAAGGAGCTGGGGTGGATCCAGCTGGGAATGGCCGCTCTGGTTCCGGTTCCTCCGATGGAGGAACCCACCCAAAATCTCGTCGGTTTTCCCAAAAATAAAGGAAGAGGAAGAGGAGGAAGAGGAGGATGAGGATGAAAAGGAGCTGGGGTGGATCCAGCTGGGAATGGCCGCTCTGGTTCCGGTTCCTCCGATGGAGGAACCCACCCAAAATCCCGTCGGTTTTCCCAAAAATAAAGGAAGAGGAGGAGGAGGAGGAGGAGGAAGAAGAAGAACCCCTGAGGGGGATCGAACTGGGAATTGAACCGATCCCAGTTTGGGAATGAATCAATCCCAGTCTGGGAACTGAACTGGTCCCAGTTTGGGATTGGGCCGGTCCCAGTTTGGGAACTGAACTGGTCCCAGTTTGGGAATGAATCGATCCCAGTTTGGGAACTGAACTGGTCCCAGTTTGGGATTGGACTGGTCCCAGTTTGGGAATTAACCGGTCCCAGTTTGGGATTGGGCCGGTCCCAGTTTGGGAATGAACTGGTCCCAGTTTGGGGACTGAACTGGTCCCAGTTTGGGATTGGACCGGTCCCAGTCTGGGAACTGAACCGGTCCCAGTTTGGGATTGGACCGGTCCCAGTTCGGGGACTGAACTGGTCCCAGTTTGGGAATGAATCGATCCCAGTCTGGGAACTGAACTGGTCCCACTTTGGGAATGAATCGATCCCAGTTCGGGAACTGAACTGGTCCCAGTTTGGGATTGGACCGGTCCCAGTTTGGGACTGGACCGGTCCCAGTTTGGGAATGAACTGGTCCCAGTTTGGGACTGAACCGGTCCCAGTTCGGGAACTGAACTGGTCCCAGTTTGGGACTGAACTGGTCCCAGTTTGGGATCGGGCCGGTCCCAGTTCGGGGACTGAACTGGTCTCAGTCTGGGAACTGAACTGGTCCCAGTTTGGGAATGAACTGGTCCCAGTTTGGGACTGAACCGGTCCCAGTTCCGGATCCCGCTCCCGGAATTTTCCCCGGCTCGGGATTTTGGGTTCCCGGGATCGGATTTCAGGCCCCGCCCGGGGGCGGCTCCCGGAGGCTCCTCCGAGGAATTTTCCCCTTCCCGGATTTCTCCGCCAGCCTCCAACTTTTTTTTTTTAATCCCAAAAAAGAGAAAACTTTTGGGGATTTTTTTTTCCCGCCGGGAAGCGCCGCTGGAAATGGGAATTTCCCCCCTGGAGCGCCGCGTGCTGATCCCAGGTGAGAATTCCCGGAATTTCATCCCAAAATTCCCCTCGGAGCCTTAAAAATGGGGGAGGGGGAATTCCCGGGGGGGAAAAAAAAGGGGGAAAAAGTGAGATTTTGGGGTTTTTATGGAGTCTTCCTGGGTTTTTTAAGAGTTTGCTGGGAGGAGAATTCCAACCGAATTCCAGGGGTTTTACCCCAAATCCGTGCGGGCCTGGGAAGGAGTAGGGGAGGCCCTTTCCGGGTTTTTTTGCCAGGAAAAATGGGAATTTAAAGGATTTTTAAGGGATTTTGGGAGGGAAGGAGGTCCCGAGGGAGGAGGGGGAGGGGAATTCCCAAAGGGGAAGGAAAATCCCGGAAAAAAGGGAAATTTCCTCAAGGAAAAACCCCAAATCCAGGGGAGAAACCCAAAAATGCAAGGAAAAAAACCAAATCCAGGGAAGAAAAGAACAAATCCAAGGGGAAAAAAAATCCCAAAATCCATGGGTGAAAAGCCAAATCCAGGGGGGAAAAACACCAAATCCAAGGGGAAACCCCCAAAATCCAAGGAAAAAACCCAAAATTCATGGGAAAAAACCCCAAATTCTGGGAAAAAAAACCCCTTTAAATCCAGGGAAAAAAACTGAATCCAAGGGAAAAACCCAAATGCAGGGAAACATCACCAAAATCCAGGAGGAAAACCTTAAATTCAAGGAAGAAACCCCCAAAATCCAGAATAAAACCCCAAAATCCCAGGAAAAAAAAAAAACAAACAAACAAATCCAAGGAAAACACCTCAAAATCCAAAGAAAAAAACTCAAATTCAAGGAAAAAAAACCCAAAAATCCAGGGAAGAAAACCCCCAGAATCCCGGGAAAATCCCAAAATCCAAGGAGAAATCCCCAAAATCCAGGAAAAAAAAAAAAACAAATCCATTGAAAAAAAACCTCAATTCCATGGAAAAAAAAAACCCGAAATCCAAAGAAAAAAAAACCCAAAAATTCAGGAAAAAAAACCCCAAATCCCGGGAAAAAAAAAACCAAATTTGAGGAAAAAACCCAAAATCC
>NW_027100055.1:5000-7500 GCF_031753505.1 Anomalospiza imberbis
CCCCAGCCGCGCCGCCGGGGCGGCCCCCGGGCGGCGATTGATCGTCAAGCGACGCTCAGACAGGCGTAGCCCCGGGAGGAACCCGGGGCCGCAAGTGCGTTCGAAGTGTCGATGATCAATGTGTCCTGCAATTCACATTAATTCTCGCAGCTAGCTGCGTTCTTCATCGACGCACGAGCCGAGTGATCCACCGCTAAGAGTTGTCTGGCTTTCGGCACCGACCCCGCGCGCGCGGGGGGGCCGGGAGCCGCTCTCGCCCGGAGCGGCCCCCCTTTTTTTTCTCTGGCGCCGAGGCCCCGCGCGGGGCCTGGCTCCGACCGTACGAGCAACGCGGAAAACCCCGGAGGGGGCGCGTGCGAGAAGAACACGGGAGGAACCCCACGGAACGCTCCCAAGGCCGGCCGAGAGGCGGGGGGACCCGCGCCCCCGACCGCCTCCCCCCGCCCGGCGAGGGGAGGCGCCGCCTACGTGTGCCGTCCTTCGGAGGCGGCCCAGGCGCCCGGGCTCGGCCCGGCCCTCCGCGCGGAGGGCCGCGCGGCGCGCGCCGCGGGAGCGCGGTGGCCCGCCCGGCCTCGCCGGCGCGGCGCCACGCGCCGGCGCGCGGCCCTCGGACCCCGCGCGCGCGCTTGCCTCCCCCCTGGAACCGCCGCCGCGCCGGCTCTCGCGGAGCGCCGCCGCGCCCACGCGCGCGGCCGACTCTCTCTCCCCAGGGGCCTTGCTGCGCTCGAGACGCCACGCGACGACCGCCGCCCCGCCGCCGGGCGCCGCGCCCCCCCCCGCCGGACCGCTGCCCGCCGGGGGAAGGCGAGCGCCCGAGGGCTGCCCGAGGGCGGACCCGCCGCCGCGGCGGGCCGCACTTCCCGGGAACCGCCGTCCACCCGCACCGTCGGGGGCCCCCTTCCGCGAGCACGCGCCCGGCGGAAGGCGGTGCGGCGCTGAGCCGGGGGGCGACGCCCGCTCTCCTCGTTCGCCACCTGGAGAGCGGGCGCGGAAGCGCCCCCGCGGCCGCCCGCCACCCCTGCCCTCGGACCGCGCGCGGTCGCGAAGGGCCACGGGGAGGGTCCCGTGCCCGCGGGCGGCGGGAACACCGGCCGAGCGGCGCCGCCGCCGCTCGGCGCGGGGCCGCCCGCGCTCGCCGGCCTCCGACCGCGGAGGGACCGCCGAGCGCTCGCCCCGGGCGGGCGGGCGGACGGCCGGCCGGCGGCCGGCGCCGCCGGTGCGTTCGAGACGAAGGCCGCCGAGGGGAGAGAGGCACGGCCGCGCCAGGCGCGGCGCCGCCCGCGCGGGACGGCCGCGGCGGCCCAGAAGAGAGAGAGCGCGCGGCGGGCCCCGGCGGCCGCCGCCCCGCGGCTGAGGAAGGGCAGAGAGCGCGCGCCCTCTGCCGGCGCCGCCCGTTTCGAGCCCAGCGGGTCGGCCCCGCGGCCGACCGCGCGCGCCGCGGCCTCTCCGCCGAGGCCGGGCCGCGAAGAGGGGGGGGCAGGGCGCCCCTCCCCGGCGCGGCGCGACTACCCCCGCACGCGCGCGCGCGGCGGGGACGACCGCCGCGACGGCGGGCGCGACCGGTGGCCGCGGACACCACCGCAGGGGATCGGCGGGAGTAGCTCCCCACCCCTCAATGGAGCCGCAACGCCACCGCCCGCCACCCGCCGCCGCCGCCGCGGCGGGGCGCGCCGAGCCGCCCGAGTCTTTAAACCGCCGCCCGGCTCGGCGGCCCCTTTTTCGGTCCTTCCCGCGGCGTTTGACGACGCCGAGGGGGAAGCCTGGGACCGCCGAGGCGCGGAGCGCTAGGTACCTGGCCCTGGGGCGAGGGAAACGACCTGCATGGCCCCGCCGGGGTGCCTCCCCCGCTGCCGCCCTCGGGGGAGCGTCCACCGGCGGGGGCGCGCCCGACATCTGCCGCCACCACCGCGGCGTCCTCCTCGGGGCCCGGGGTTTCCCTCAGTAGCCCGGCGCTGCGCCCGAGAGGACCGCCGCAGCTCGGGCCGCCCCCGCCGACGCGGGGAGGCGGCCCGGCCGCCGAGCGCCTCGCCGACCCCGCCGAGAGGCCGCGGCAATGACGACGACGACGAGGAGGCCGGGAAGGCCCCCGCCGCCGCCGCCGCCGCCGCCGCCACCGCCGCCTCCCGGCGGCGGGTCGCGGCACGCGGCCGCGCGCGCGCGCAACCCTGAAGCGCGGCCCGGAACGCCCGGAGGCTCGGCCCTCGCGGTTTTCTCCTCTCCTGCGCGCCACGGGAGCCGCCTCGGCCCGAGAGCGGGACTCTACCGGCCGGGCAAAGCCCCGCTCCCCGGTGCGGGAAGGGCCAGAGGAGCCGCCTCCTCCGAGCCCCGAAGGCGCCCCCTGCCTCCCAGCCCCTCGCCGTCGCCCGACGAGCGAAGGAGCGAGGGGCAAGAGGCGGGCGCGCCTCCTGGAGGGGGCCGTGCCGAGCACCCCCTCCCTCCCGCACCCGGGCGGCTCCCGCGCAGCCAGAGGAGCGAGGGCCGGGCTCGGGAGAACTCGGGC
>NW_027100055.1:12500-15000 GCF_031753505.1 Anomalospiza imberbis
CCAGCAATCCCCAGGGGGGGCGCCCCCCCGTTCGCCAAGCCGGCCACAGCCGGGCCGAAGCGGGACACGGCCCACGAAATCGATGGCCGCGGCCGACGGGCAGCTCGCAGCTCGTACTCGGTCTCTCTCGGCTTCTCTCCCTCTTTTTTTCCCTTCTCGCTTTATTTCTCCTCTTTCTCGCTAGCTCTCTCTCGCCTCTCGAACCGTACACACCCCGTTTCCCTGGGCCAGACGGGCGGACCGGGACGACGCCACGGGGCTCGTCCCGCGTCAGCGGCACTCGCCTCGCTCGGAGGACTGCGCACGGGGGCCCCCGGCCTCCCTCGCCGCTTCGGTCACAGGCACGGGACGAGCCTGCGGGGAGACGGCCCGTCACCTCGCTCCCATAGTACGGACAGACGAGTCCCAGGCCGCAGACGCCTCCAAGAGGACCGATGGAAAGCGACCGGGAAGGTGCGCCGCCGCAGGCCGGCCCCTGCGATGACGTAGCCGGAGGCAGCTGAAAACAGCGACCCCTTGGTGAACTTCCGGAGCCGGCCGCGACAACAGGTCTACCCGGCCGCGACAACAGGTCTACCCGGCCGCTGCCGGAAATCGCCTAAGTCCCTCCGGAGCGAGGTAGACCTGTTGTCCGCCGTCCACCGCCCGCCGCCCGGGCGCCGCGCCGGGCCCGGCGGCCCCGGAGCCGGGGTAGACCTGTTGTCCGCGGGGTAGACCTGTTGTCCCCGGGGTAGACCTGCTGTCCGCGGGGTAGACCTGCTGTCCGCGGGGTAGACCTGCTGTCCGCGGGGTAGACCTGCTGTCCGCGGGGTAGACCTGCTGTCCGCGGGGTAGACCTGCTGTCCGCGGGGTAGACCTGCTGTCCGCGGGGTAGACCTGCTGTCCGCGGGGTAGACCTGCTGTCCCCGGGGTAGACCTGCTGTCCGCGGGGTAGACCTGCTGTCCGCGGGGTAGACCTGCTGTCCGCGGGGTAGACCTGCTGTCCCCGGGGTAGACCTGCTGTCCCCGGGGTAGACCTGCTGTCCGCGGGGTAGACCTGCTGTCCGCGGGGTAGACCTGCTGTCCCCGGGGTAGACCTGCTGTCCCCGGGGTAGACCTGCTGTCCGCGGGGTAGACCTGCTGTCCGCGAGGTAGACCTGCTGTCCGCGGGGTAGACCTGCTGTCCGCGGGGTAGACCTGCTGTCCGCGGGGTAGACCGGTTGTCCGCGGGGTAGACCTGCTGTCCGCGGGGTAGACCTGCTGTCCGCGGGGTAGACCTGCTGTCCGCGGGGTAGACCCGCTGTCCGCGGGGTAGACCGGTTGTCCGCGGGGTAGACCCGCTGTCCGCGGGGTAGACCTGCTGTCCCCGGGGTAGACCCGCTGTCCCCGGGGCAGACCTGCTGTCCCCGGGGTAGACCTGTTTTCCGCCGCCCACCGCCCGCCGCCCGGGCGCCGCGCCGAGCCCGGCGGCCCCGGAGCCGGGCTAGACCTGCTGTCCGCCGCCCGGTTTTGGGGTTTTGGGGGTTTATTCCTTCCCGCCCCCCCCCCCGCCCCAATCCCGTTTCTTTTCTCCTTTCTTTGAAAGAACGACTCTCCTATTTGTTTGGTACAAGAAGAAACTCGTCCGGAAGAGAAATTTTCTTGGCAAATCTTATTTCGTTTTTCTCTAGTATCCAGAGCACCCCCAGACCGAGCTGACGGGCCGCCTGCGCCCTGTGCAAGCGGGAAAGCGGGCGGCCGCTTTTGGGCCGGTTCTTTCACGGTCCGCAGAGACCCTCCAGGCCCGGCAGGGGTCTGGGGGGCCCCGGGGGCTCGGACCCGAGGCGCCCGGGGCCGGGACGAAGCCGCCGGCCCCTGGCCCTCGTTCCCACAGACAGAGAGAGAGAGAGAGAGAGAGAGACAGACACAGTGACACACACGCCCACTCCACACACTCGCACTCCGCCGCCACCCCCTCGGACACCGCACCCACCACCCGCGCCGCTCCCTCCCTCCCGGATGCGCGGGCCGCCCGCCTTACACGAGCTTGCAGGCCGGGACAGGGCCAGGCGGGGGGGGCATCGGTTGGAGGAACACAGGTCTACCCCGGCACGCGGCGGCCGGAGGCTAAGTCGGAGCCGAGATACCAGGTCTACGAAGGGGCCGGGCGAAGGTAAGCCACGACGGGGCCGAGACAACAGGTCTAGCCACGGTCCCGGAGCCCGGAGACCGAGGCCGGCCGGGCACAACAGGTCTAGCCACGGTCCCGGCGCCCGGAGGCCGAGGCCGGCCGGGCACAACAGGTCTAGCCACGGTCCCGGCGCCCGGAGGCCGAGGCCCGCCGGGGACAACAGGTCTAGCCACGGTCCCGGCGGCCGGAGGCCGAGGCCGGCCGGGGAGCACAGGTCTACCCACGGTCCGGTCGGCCGGAGGCCGAGGCCGGCCGGGGAGAACAGGTCTACCCACGGTCCCGGAGACCGAGGCCGGCCGGGGAGAACAGGTCTACCCACGACCTGGTCGGCCGGGGACATCAGGTCTACCC
>NW_027100055.1:27500-32500 GCF_031753505.1 Anomalospiza imberbis
GTTCAAAGTCACGCGCGCGGCGCGCGGGACGGGGGCTCGGCCGGGGCTGACCCGCCCCCGAGGCCGGCCCGCCCGCCGACCGGTCGCGGGCGAGCGACCGGTCGCCGGCGAGGCTGGGCCGAGCGGAGCCGCTCAAGAGACGGGACCCGCTACGGCGCGTCGCCCCACCGGGCCGCGCGGAAAGCACCGGACGTGCTAGAGGAGACAGCGACCCGACGAGGCGGGCGCGGCCCGGACACCGAGGCCCCTCGCAGCCGGGGCGGCTCGCTCGGCAGCAGGCGGCGGAACGGCAAAAGGAGCGCCGTGGGGTCCGCGCGCGCGGATCGGGCTTTTTTTTCACCCGCGGGTCCGCACCCCCCCAACATCGGTTCATTCCTTCGGCCCTCTTGGCTTCTTTTTTCTCTCGCTCTCGTTTTCTCTCTCTCTCTGTGCATCTCTCAAAGCTCTCGCGGCTCAGCTCCAGCCGCACCGCCGCCCGGCGCTGCTCGCGGCCGGCACCCGCGGGCGCTGCCCGGGACCGAGGCCAGCAACCGGCACGCCTCGCGTGTTTTCGGAAGGACACCTTGGCAAACTGGCGGGGCCACGCGGCCGTCACACAGCCAGGGACGGTCAAGACGCCCTCCCCCCGGCAGCGGGAGGGGCGACACCTCGCCTGCGACGGGAAGCGAAGCGGAAAGGAGACCGCCCGGCCCGAGCACCGGACCCCGCCGTAGGCTTCCCCATGACAGAGAAGCCCCGGAAGAGCCCGGCCGGCCGGGGGCCCTCTCCGACGCGACCCGAAAAGCCACATCGATCGGACAAGGAGGCGGCGGCTGCGGAGAAGAGGAGGGCAAAGCAGCCGCCGAAACGCTGACCAGGGCCCCGACGGCCACGCCGGCCCTGGGACAGCCGCCCGAGGATCGGGCGCGGCAGAGGAGCGTAAGGAGGGGGGGGGGTGCCGCCACCCGCCCGCGGACAACACTTCTCTCGGCCAGGCAACGGCGGGGCGGGACCGCCGGGCTAGGGGCGAGCTTCACCCTTTCGCCCGGGGAACCCACCCGAGCGTTCGAGAAAGGTGCCGCCGACCGTGCCCCACGGGCCACCGGCTTTCGCCCGCCTCGCGGCGGTCGGCTCTCCCTCCGGGAAAAAAAAAAAAAAAACAAGCCGGGGGACGGCACAACAAAAAGGCACATGGCGCGCGCCACACAAGGACACCCGTGCTAGCCACGGGGGCCGCGGGCCCGGGGCGGGGTGGGGCGAGGCACGCACCTCTCACCCCCCCCCCGCCCAACCCCACCGGCGTTCTCGCTCTCTCTCTCTCGCCTGCACGCCTTCGCTTTTCGTGGGCCCGCGCGCCTTCCTCGCGCGCTTCTCGGTGCCGCGGCTTAGGGCCGCGAGAGAAAAAAAAGCGACGGAGGCCTGGCGGGCGGCCCCCACACCGCCCGCAAGTCGGCACGTCCGAACCAAAAAAAAAAAAGGCAACGGACCCGGCTGGCACAACCCGCCCCCCCGCCCCTGCACCGGCGGTAAACGGCTCGATCCTCACAGGACCGAGGAAGGGCGAGGCGCCGCCGCCTCGCCCGCGACAACGCTCCGGGGGGGCTCTGGGTCGGCTTCCGGTCCGTGCTAGGGCGGCCGGCCACCGCGGCCGGCCTCCGCCCCTGAAAAAACTCGCCCGCGACGCGGGTCCCCGGCTTAAGGCCGAGGAAGGGGGACGACTTCAACAGCGCGCGCTGGTGGGGCGCGGGGTGCCGCCACCCCGGCTCCACAGCTCATCGGGCGACCGCCGTCACCGAGTCCCTCAAGCGAGGCAGCGACGCCGAGGCCGGGCCGCGCGCCCCGCCGCACGGGCCCCCGCCACCCTTCCGACACGGACACGCTGGCACAACCAGGTCGGGAAGCAGGGGAACGGGACGCCGCCACCTCGGCGGGCCCGCGCGCGCCGCGCTCGGGGCTCTCAGGCGAGGGCCGGGAAAAGCCCCGGCCGCGTCCACCCGCGGCTGCCGCCCACCGCACCGGAGCGACAGCCCGAAAGCGCGCCCGCCGAGCGGGGCGCGCCCCGGCTTAAGGCCGGGCAGGAAAGGGGCGAGGCGCCGCCGCCTCGCCCGCCAGCAATCCCCAGGGGGGGCGCCCCCCCGTTCGCCAAGCCGGCCACAGCCGGGCCGAAGCGGGACACGGCCCACGAAATCGATGGCCGCGGCCGACGGGCAGCTCGCAGCTCGTACTCGGTCTCTCTCGGCTTCTCTCCCTCTTTTTTTCCCTTCTCGCTTTATTTCTCCTCTTTCTCGCTAGCTCTCTCTCGCCTCTCGAACCGTACACACCCCGTTTCCCTGGGCCAGACGGGCGGACCGGGACGACGCCACGGGGCTCGTCCCGCGTCAGCGGCACTCGCCTCGCTCGGAGGACTGCGCACGGGGGCCCCCGGCCTCCCTCGCCGCTTCGGTCACAGGCACGGGACGAGCCTGCGGGGAGACGGCCCGTCACCTCGCTCCCATAGTACGGACAGACGAGTCCCAGGCCGCAGACGCCTCCAAGAGGACCGATGGAAAGCGACCGGGAAGGTGCGCCGCCGCAGGCCGGCCCCTGCGATGACGTAGCCGGAGGCAGCTGAAAACAGCGACCCCTTGGTGAACTTCCGGAGCCGGCCGCGACAACAGGTCTACCCGGCCGCGACAACAGGTCTACCCGGCCGCTGCCGGAAATCGCCTAAGTCCCTCCGGAGCGAGGTAGACCTGTTGTCCGCCGTCCACCGCCCGCCGCCCGGGCGCCGCGCCGGGCCCGGCGGCCCCGGAGCCGGGGTAGACCTGTTGTCCGCGGGGTAGACCTGTTGTCCCCGGGGTAGACCTGCTGTCCGCGGGGTAGACCTGCTGTCCGCGGGGTAGACCTGCTGTCCGCGGGGTAGACCTGCTGTCCGCGGGGTAGACCTGCTGTCCGCGGGGTAGACCTGCTGTCCGCGGGGTAGACCTGCTGTCCGCGGGGTAGACCTGCTGTCCGCGGGGTAGACCTGCTGTCCCCGGGGTAGACCTGCTGTCCGCGGGGTAGACCTGCTGTCCGCGGGGTAGACCTGCTGTCCGCGGGGTAGACCTGCTGTCCCCGGGGTAGACCTGCTGTCCCCGGGGTAGACCTGCTGTCCGCGGGGTAGACCTGCTGTCCGCGGGGTAGACCTGCTGTCCCCGGGGTAGACCTGCTGTCCCCGGGGTAGACCTGCTGTCCGCGGGGTAGACCTGCTGTCCGCGAGGTAGACCTGCTGTCCGCGGGGTAGACCTGCTGTCCGCGGGGTAGACCTGCTGTCCGCGGGGTAGACCGGTTGTCCGCGGGGTAGACCTGCTGTCCGCGGGGTAGACCTGCTGTCCGCGGGGTAGACCTGCTGTCCGCGGGGTAGACCCGCTGTCCGCGGGGTAGACCGGTTGTCCGCGGGGTAGACCCGCTGTCCGCGGGGTAGACCTGCTGTCCCCGGGGTAGACCCGCTGTCCCCGGGGCAGACCTGCTGTCCCCGGGGTAGACCTGTTTTCCGCCGCCCACCGCCCGCCGCCCGGGCGCCGCGCCGAGCCCGGCGGCCCCGGAGCCGGGCTAGACCTGCTGTCCGCCGCCCGGTTTTGGGGTTTTGGGGGTTTATTCCTTCCCGCCCCCCCCCCCGCCCCAATCCCGTTTCTTTTCTCCTTTCTTTGAAAGAACGACTCTCCTATTTGTTTGGTACAAGAAGAAACTCGTCCGGAAGAGAAATTTTCTTGGCAAATCTTATTTCGTTTTTCTCTAGTATCCAGAGCACCCCCAGACCGAGCTGACGGGCCGCCTGCGCCCTGTGCAAGCGGGAAAGCGGGCGGCCGCTTTTGGGCCGGTTCTTTCACGGTCCGCAGAGACCCTCCAGGCCCGGCAGGGGTCTGGGGGGCCCCGGGGGCTCGGACCCGAGGCGCCCGGGGCCGGGACGAAGCCGCCGGCCCCTGGCCCTCGTTCCCACAGACAGAGAGAGAGAGAGAGAGAGAGAGACAGACACAGTGACACACACGCCCACTCCACACACTCGCACTCCGCCGCCACCCCCTCGGACACCGCACCCACCACCCGCGCCGCTCCCTCCCTCCCGGATGCGCGGGCCGCCCGCCTTACACGAGCTTGCAGGCCGGGACAGGGCCAGGCGGGGGGGGCATCGGTTGGAGGAACACAGGTCTACCCCGGCACGCGGCGGCCGGAGGCTAAGTCGGAGCCGAGATACCAGGTCTACGAAGGGGCCGGGCGAAGGTAAGCCACGACGGGGCCGAGACAACAGGTCTAGCCACGGTCCCGGAGCCCGGAGACCGAGGCCGGCCGGGCACAACAGGTCTAGCCACGGTCCCGGCGCCCGGAGGCCGAGGCCGGCCGGGCACAACAGGTCTAGCCACGGTCCCGGCGCCCGGAGGCCGAGGCCCGCCGGGGACAACAGGTCTAGCCACGGTCCCGGCGGCCGGAGGCCGAGGCCGGCCGGGGAGCACAGGTCTACCCACGGTCCGGTCGGCCGGAGGCCGAGGCCGGCCGGGGAGAACAGGTCTACCCACGGTCCCGGAGACCGAGGCCGGCCGGGGAGAACAGGTCTACCCACGACCTGGTCGGCCGGGGACATCAGGTCTACCCACGGTCCCGGAGACCGAGGCCGGCCGGGGACAACAGGTCTACCCAGGGTCCGGTCGGCCGGGGAGAACAGGTCTACCCACGGTCCGGTCGGCCGGGGACAACAGGTCTACCCACGGTCCGGTCGCCCGGGGACAACAGGTCTACCCACGACCTGGTCGGCCGGGGACAACAGGTCTACCCACGGTCCGGTCGGCCGGGGACAACAGGTCTACCCACGACATGGTCGGCCGGGGACAACAGGTCTACCCACGACCTGGTCGGCCGGGGACATCAGGTCTACCCACGACCTGGTCGGCCGGGGACAACAGGTCTACCCACGGTCCGGTCGGCCGGGGACAACAGGTCTACCCACGACCTGGTCGGCCGGGGACAACAGGTCTACCCACGACCTGGTCGGCCGGGGACATCAGGTC
>NW_027100055.1:45000-50000 GCF_031753505.1 Anomalospiza imberbis
GGTCCGCGCGCGCGGATCGGGCTTTTTTTTCACCCGCGGGTCCGCACCCCCCCAACATCGGTTCATTCCTTCGGCCCTCTTGGCTTCTTTTTTCTCTCGCTCTCGTTTTCTCTCTCTCTCTGTGCATCTCTCAAAGCTCTCGCGGCTCAGCTCCAGCCGCACCGCCGCCCGGCGCTGCTCGCGGCCGGCACCCGCGGGCGCTGCCCGGGACCGAGGCCAGCAACCGGCACGCCTCGCGTGTTTTCGGAAGGACACCTTGGCAAACTGGCGGGGCCACGCGGCCGTCACACAGCCAGGGACGGTCAAGACGCCCTCCCCCCGGCAGCGGGAGGGGCGACACCTCGCCTGCGACGGGAAGCGAAGCGGAAAGGAGACCGCCCGGCCCGAGCACCGGACCCCGCCGTAGGCTTCCCCATGACAGAGAAGCCCCGGAAGAGCCCGGCCGGCCGGGGGCCCTCTCCGACGCGACCCGAAAAGCCACATCGATCGGACAAGGAGGCGGCGGCTGCGGAGAAGAGGAGGGCAAAGCAGCCGCCGAAACGCTGACCAGGGCCCCGACGGCCACGCCGGCCCTGGGACAGCCGCCCGAGGATCGGGCGCGGCAGAGGAGCGTAAGGAGGGGGGGGGGTGCCGCCACCCGCCCGCGGACAACACTTCTCTCGGCCAGGCAACGGCGGGGCGGGACCGCCGGGCTAGGGGCGAGCTTCACCCTTTCGCCCGGGGAACCCACCCGAGCGTTCGAGAAAGGTGCCGCCGACCGTGCCCCACGGGCCACCGGCTTTCGCCCGCCTCGCGGCGGTCGGCTCTCCCTCCGGGAAAAAAAAAAAAAAAACAAGCCGGGGGACGGCACAACAAAAAGGCACATGGCGCGCGCCACACAAGGACACCCGTGCTAGCCACGGGGGCCGCGGGCCCGGGGCGGGGTGGGGCGAGGCACGCACCTCTCACCCCCCCCCCGCCCAACCCCACCGGCGTTCTCGCTCTCTCTCTCTCGCCTGCACGCCTTCGCTTTTCGTGGGCCCGCGCGCCTTCCTCGCGCGCTTCTCGGTGCCGCGGCTTAGGGCCGCGAGAGAAAAAAAAGCGACGGAGGCCTGGCGGGCGGCCCCCACACCGCCCGCAAGTCGGCACGTCCGAACCAAAAAAAAAAAAGGCAACGGACCCGGCTGGCACAACCCGCCCCCCCGCCCCTGCACCGGCGGTAAACGGCTCGATCCTCACAGGACCGAGGAAGGGCGAGGCGCCGCCGCCTCGCCCGCGACAACGCTCCGGGGGGGCTCTGGGTCGGCTTCCGGTCCGTGCTAGGGCGGCCGGCCACCGCGGCCGGCCTCCGCCCCTGAAAAAACTCGCCCGCGACGCGGGTCCCCGGCTTAAGGCCGAGGAAGGGGGACGACTTCAACAGCGCGCGCTGGTGGGGCGCGGGGTGCCGCCACCCCGGCTCCACAGCTCATCGGGCGACCGCCGTCACCGAGTCCCTCAAGCGAGGCAGCGACGCCGAGGCCGGGCCGCGCGCCCCGCCGCACGGGCCCCCGCCACCCTTCCGACACGGACACGCTGGCACAACCAGGTCGGGAAGCAGGGGAACGGGACGCCGCCACCTCGGCGGGCCCGCGCGCGCCGCGCTCGGGGCTCTCAGGCGAGGGCCGGGAAAAGCCCCGGCCGCGTCCACCCGCGGCTGCCGCCCACCGCACCGGAGCGACAGCCCGAAAGCGCGCCCGCCGAGCGGGGCGCGCCCCGGCTTAAGGCCGGGCAGGAAAGGGGCGAGGCGCCGCCGCCTCGCCCGCCAGCAATCCCCAGGGGGGGCGCCCCCCCGTTCGCCAAGCCGGCCACAGCCGGGCCGAAGCGGGACACGGCCCACGAAATCGATGGCCGCGGCCGACGGGCAGCTCGCAGCTCGTACTCGGTCTCTCTCGGCTTCTCTCCCTCTTTTTTTCCCTTCTCGCTTTATTTCTCCTCTTTCTCGCTAGCTCTCTCTCGCCTCTCGAACCGTACACACCCCGTTTCCCTGGGCCAGACGGGCGGACCGGGACGACGCCACGGGGCTCGTCCCGCGTCAGCGGCACTCGCCTCGCTCGGAGGACTGCGCACGGGGGCCCCCGGCCTCCCTCGCCGCTTCGGTCACAGGCACGGGACGAGCCTGCGGGGAGACGGCCCGTCACCTCGCTCCCATAGTACGGACAGACGAGTCCCAGGCCGCAGACGCCTCCAAGAGGACCGATGGAAAGCGACCGGGAAGGTGCGCCGCCGCAGGCCGGCCCCTGCGATGACGTAGCCGGAGGCAGCTGAAAACAGCGACCCCTTGGTGAACTTCCGGAGCCGGCCGCGACAACAGGTCTACCCGGCCGCGACAACAGGTCTACCCGGCCGCTGCCGGAAATCGCCTAAGTCCCTCCGGAGCGAGGTAGACCTGTTGTCCGCCGTCCACCGCCCGCCGCCCGGGCGCCGCGCCGGGCCCGGCGGCCCCGGAGCCGGGGTAGACCTGTTGTCCGCGGGGTAGACCTGTTGTCCCCGGGGTAGACCTGCTGTCCGCGGGGTAGACCTGCTGTCCGCGGGGTAGACCTGCTGTCCGCGGGGTAGACCTGCTGTCCGCGGGGTAGACCTGCTGTCCGCGGGGTAGACCTGCTGTCCGCGGGGTAGACCTGCTGTCCGCGGGGTAGACCTGCTGTCCGCGGGGTAGACCTGCTGTCCCCGGGGTAGACCTGCTGTCCGCGGGGTAGACCTGCTGTCCGCGGGGTAGACCTGCTGTCCGCGGGGTAGACCTGCTGTCCCCGGGGTAGACCTGCTGTCCCCGGGGTAGACCTGCTGTCCGCGGGGTAGACCTGCTGTCCGCGGGGTAGACCTGCTGTCCCCGGGGTAGACCTGCTGTCCCCGGGGTAGACCTGCTGTCCGCGGGGTAGACCTGCTGTCCGCGAGGTAGACCTGCTGTCCGCGGGGTAGACCTGCTGTCCGCGGGGTAGACCTGCTGTCCGCGGGGTAGACCGGTTGTCCGCGGGGTAGACCTGCTGTCCGCGGGGTAGACCTGCTGTCCGCGGGGTAGACCTGCTGTCCGCGGGGTAGACCCGCTGTCCGCGGGGTAGACCGGTTGTCCGCGGGGTAGACCCGCTGTCCGCGGGGTAGACCTGCTGTCCCCGGGGTAGACCCGCTGTCCCCGGGGCAGACCTGCTGTCCCCGGGGTAGACCTGTTTTCCGCCGCCCACCGCCCGCCGCCCGGGCGCCGCGCCGAGCCCGGCGGCCCCGGAGCCGGGCTAGACCTGCTGTCCGCCGCCCGGTTTTGGGGTTTTGGGGGTTTATTCCTTCCCGCCCCCCCCCCCGCCCCAATCCCGTTTCTTTTCTCCTTTCTTTGAAAGAACGACTCTCCTATTTGTTTGGTACAAGAAGAAACTCGTCCGGAAGAGAAATTTTCTTGGCAAATCTTATTTCGTTTTTCTCTAGTATCCAGAGCACCCCCAGACCGAGCTGACGGGCCGCCTGCGCCCTGTGCAAGCGGGAAAGCGGGCGGCCGCTTTTGGGCCGGTTCTTTCACGGTCCGCAGAGACCCTCCAGGCCCGGCAGGGGTCTGGGGGGCCCCGGGGGCTCGGACCCGAGGCGCCCGGGGCCGGGACGAAGCCGCCGGCCCCTGGCCCTCGTTCCCACAGACAGAGAGAGAGAGAGAGAGAGAGAGACAGACACAGTGACACACACGCCCACTCCACACACTCGCACTCCGCCGCCACCCCCTCGGACACCGCACCCACCACCCGCGCCGCTCCCTCCCTCCCGGATGCGCGGGCCGCCCGCCTTACACGAGCTTGCAGGCCGGGACAGGGCCAGGCGGGGGGGGCATCGGTTGGAGGAACACAGGTCTACCCCGGCACGCGGCGGCCGGAGGCTAAGTCGGAGCCGAGATACCAGGTCTACGAAGGGGCCGGGCGAAGGTAAGCCACGACGGGGCCGAGACAACAGGTCTAGCCACGGTCCCGGAGCCCGGAGACCGAGGCCGGCCGGGCACAACAGGTCTAGCCACGGTCCCGGCGCCCGGAGGCCGAGGCCGGCCGGGCACAACAGGTCTAGCCACGGTCCCGGCGCCCGGAGGCCGAGGCCCGCCGGGGACAACAGGTCTAGCCACGGTCCCGGCGGCCGGAGGCCGAGGCCGGCCGGGGAGCACAGGTCTACCCACGGTCCGGTCGGCCGGAGGCCGAGGCCGGCCGGGGAGAACAGGTCTACCCACGGTCCCGGAGACCGAGGCCGGCCGGGGAGAACAGGTCTACCCACGACCTGGTCGGCCGGGGACATCAGGTCTACCCACGGTCCCGGAGACCGAGGCCGGCCGGGGACAACAGGTCTACCCAGGGTCCGGTCGGCCGGGGAGAACAGGTCTACCCACGGTCCGGTCGGCCGGGGAGAACAGGTCTACCCACGGTCCGGTCGCCCGGGGACAACAGGTCTACCCACGACCTGGTCGGCCGGGGACAACAGGTCTACCCACGGTCCGGTCGGCCGGGGACAACAGGTCTACCCACGACATGGTCGGCCGGGGACAACAGGTCTACCCACGACCTGGTCGGCCGGGGACATCAGGTCTACCCACGACCTGGTCGGCCGGGGACAACAGGTCTACCCACGGTCCGGTCGGCCGGGGACAACAGGTCTACCCACGACCTGGTCGGCCGGGGACAACAGGTCTACCCACGACCTGGTCGGCCGGGGACATCAGGTCTACCCACGGTCCCGGAGACCAAGGCCGGCCGGGGACATCAGGTCTACCCACGGTCCCGGAGACCAAGGCCGGCCGGGGACAACAGGTCTACCCACGGTCCGGTCGGCCGGGGACATCAGGTCTACCCACGGTCCGGTCGGCCGGGGACAACAGGTCTACCCACGACCTGGTCGGCCGGGGACATCAGGTCTACCCACGGTCCCGGAGACCAAGGCCGGCCGGGGACAACAGGTCTACCCACGACCTGGTCGGCCGGGGACAACAGGTCTACCTACGACATGGTCGGCCGGGGACAACAGGTCTACCC
>NW_027100055.1:62500-65000 GCF_031753505.1 Anomalospiza imberbis
CATGACAGAGAAGCCCCGGAAGAGCCCGGCCGGCCGGGGGCCCTCTCCGACGCGACCCGAAAAGCCACATCGATCGGACAAGGAGGCGGCGGCTGCGGAGAAGAGGAGGGCAAAGCAGCCGCCGAAACGCTGACCAGGGCCCCGACGGCCACGCCGGCCCTGGGACAGCCGCCCGAGGATCGGGCGCGGCAGAGGAGCGTAAGGAGGGGGGGGGGTGCCGCCACCCGCCCGCGGACAACACTTCTCTCGGCCAGGCAACGGCGGGGCGGGACCGCCGGGCTAGGGGCGAGCTTCACCCTTTCGCCCGGGGAACCCACCCGAGCGTTCGAGAAAGGTGCCGCCGACCGTGCCCCACGGGCCACCGGCTTTCGCCCGCCTCGCGGCGGTCGGCTCTCCCTCCGGGAAAAAAAAAAAAAAAACAAGCCGGGGGACGGCACAACAAAAAGGCACATGGCGCGCGCCACACAAGGACACCCGTGCTAGCCACGGGGGCCGCGGGCCCGGGGCGGGGTGGGGCGAGGCACGCACCTCTCACCCCCCCCCCGCCCAACCCCACCGGCGTTCTCGCTCTCTCTCTCTCGCCTGCACGCCTTCGCTTTTCGTGGGCCCGCGCGCCTTCCTCGCGCGCTTCTCGGTGCCGCGGCTTAGGGCCGCGAGAGAAAAAAAAGCGACGGAGGCCTGGCGGGCGGCCCCCACACCGCCCGCAAGTCGGCACGTCCGAACCAAAAAAAAAAAAGGCAACGGACCCGGCTGGCACAACCCGCCCCCCCGCCCCTGCACCGGCGGTAAACGGCTCGATCCTCACAGGACCGAGGAAGGGCGAGGCGCCGCCGCCTCGCCCGCGACAACGCTCCGGGGGGGCTCTGGGTCGGCTTCCGGTCCGTGCTAGGGCGGCCGGCCACCGCGGCCGGCCTCCGCCCCTGAAAAAACTCGCCCGCGACGCGGGTCCCCGGCTTAAGGCCGAGGAAGGGGGACGACTTCAACAGCGCGCGCTGGTGGGGCGCGGGGTGCCGCCACCCCGGCTCCACAGCTCATCGGGCGACCGCCGTCACCGAGTCCCTCAAGCGAGGCAGCGACGCCGAGGCCGGGCCGCGCGCCCCGCCGCACGGGCCCCCGCCACCCTTCCGACACGGACACGCTGGCACAACCAGGTCGGGAAGCAGGGGAACGGGACGCCGCCACCTCGGCGGGCCCGCGCGCGCCGCGCTCGGGGCTCTCAGGCGAGGGCCGGGAAAAGCCCCGGCCGCGTCCACCCGCGGCTGCCGCCCACCGCACCGGAGCGACAGCCCGAAAGCGCGCCCGCCGAGCGGGGCGCGCCCCGGCTTAAGGCCGGGCAGGAAAGGGGCGAGGCGCCGCCGCCTCGCCCGCCAGCAATCCCCAGGGGGGGCGCCCCCCCGTTCGCCAAGCCGGCCACAGCCGGGCCGAAGCGGGACACGGCCCACGAAATCGATGGCCGCGGCCGACGGGCAGCTCGCAGCTCGTACTCGGTCTCTCTCGGCTTCTCTCCCTCTTTTTTTCCCTTCTCGCTTTATTTCTCCTCTTTCTCGCTAGCTCTCTCTCGCCTCTCGAACCGTACACACCCCGTTTCCCTGGGCCAGACGGGCGGACCGGGACGACGCCACGGGGCTCGTCCCGCGTCAGCGGCACTCGCCTCGCTCGGAGGACTGCGCACGGGGGCCCCCGGCCTCCCTCGCCGCTTCGGTCACAGGCACGGGACGAGCCTGCGGGGAGACGGCCCGTCACCTCGCTCCCATAGTACGGACAGACGAGTCCCAGGCCGCAGACGCCTCCAAGAGGACCGATGGAAAGCGACCGGGAAGGTGCGCCGCCGCAGGCCGGCCCCTGCGATGACGTAGCCGGAGGCAGCTGAAAACAGCGACCCCTTGGTGAACTTCCGGAGCCGGCCGCGACAACAGGTCTACCCGGCCGCGACAACAGGTCTACCCGGCCGCTGCCGGAAATCGCCTAAGTCCCTCCGGAGCGAGGTAGACCTGTTGTCCGCCGTCCACCGCCCGCCGCCCGGGCGCCGCGCCGGGCCCGGCGGCCCCGGAGCCGGGGTAGACCTGTTGTCCGCGGGGTAGACCTGTTGTCCCCGGGGTAGACCTGCTGTCCGCGGGGTAGACCTGCTGTCCGCGGGGTAGACCTGCTGTCCGCGGGGTAGACCTGCTGTCCGCGGGGTAGACCTGCTGTCCGCGGGGTAGACCTGCTGTCCGCGGGGTAGACCTGCTGTCCGCGGGGTAGACCTGCTGTCCGCGGGGTAGACCTGCTGTCCCCGGGGTAGACCTGCTGTCCGCGGGGTAGACCTGCTGTCCGCGGGGTAGACCTGCTGTCCGCGGGGTAGACCTGCTGTCCCCGGGGTAGACCTGCTGTCCCCGGGGTAGACCTGCTGTCCGCGGGGTAGACCTGCTGTCCGCGGGGTAGACCTGCTGTCCCCGGGGTAGACCTGCTGTCCCCGGGGTAGACCTGCTGTCCGCGGGGTAGACCTGCTGTCCGCGAGGTA
>NW_027100055.1:72500-75000 GCF_031753505.1 Anomalospiza imberbis
CTCTCCCTTTCGCTCTCTTCTCGCTGCCGTACGCCCTCGACGGCCTCCCTCTCCCCGACTGAGCTCGCCTCTCTCCCCCGGGCCCCCCGGCGGCCCCCCCTCTCTCGCCCCCCCCCGCCCGCTCCCCCCTCGCGCCCGAGCGAGCGCCAGGGGAAAAGCCGGCGAGAGAGAAGAGAGAGAGAGAGAGAGCGCGCCGGAGACACAGAGAGAGCGAGCGAGCCAGCCGGCGAGCCGGAGACGGCGAGAGCGTCCGACCGACCGAGAGCGCGCGAGACAGACGCGGAGGAGGAGGAGACCCCCGTCCCGGAGACGAGAACCGAAAGAAGGCAGCGCGGCAGAGACGGCCCCGAGGGGGGAAGACCGGCCGGGCGGCGCGCGACGGCCTCGGCGGGGAGAGAGCGAGGAAAGCGACGGCGCCCTTGACGCCCCGAGACGGCGACGGAAGGGGGCGGGGGAAGGAGCGGCCTCGGGGGTCGCCCCCGCCCCCGGCCCCCCGCGCACCGCGCGCGGCGGCAGCGGCACGGTACCCGCGCACGGTACCCACCCGCAGACAGCCGCCCGCGCGGGGGGGAGGCCGGAGGCGAGGCCCGCGCCTCGCCTCCCCTCTCGCCCTCGTCCCTCGGCCCTCGGCGGGGCGCCTTCGGCGCCGTCTCACTCGCTCCGACTCCCCGGCCGCCGCCACCGCCAGGCGGTGCGGCCCCGGCGAGGACGAGCTCCGCCCCAGCGGCTCGCTCCGGGAGCGGGGAGCTACGGAGCGCTCCCCGAGTCTGCATTTAGGGGGACGAAGGCCCTCGCGCGGCAACCGCTGCCGCGGCCGACGGGCCTGCGAAGCGACCCCAGCCGCGCCGCCGGGGCGGCCCCCGGGCGGCGATTGATCGTCAAGCGACGCTCAGACAGGCGTAGCCCCGGGAGGAACCCGGGGCCGCAAGTGCGTTCGAAGTGTCGATGATCAATGTGTCCTGCAATTCACATTAATTCTCGCAGCTAGCTGCGTTCTTCATCGACGCACGAGCCGAGTGATCCACCGCTAAGAGTTGTCTGGCTTTCGGCACCGACCCCGCGCGCGCGGGGGGGCCGGGAGCCGCTCTCGCCCGGAGCGGCCCCCCTTTTTTTTCTCTGGCGCCGAGGCCCCGCGCGGGGCCTGGCTCCGACCGTACGAGCAACGCGGAAAACCCCGGAGGGGGCGCGTGCGAGAAGAACACGGGAGGAACCCCACGGAACGCTCCCAAGGCCGGCCGAGAGGCGGGGGGACCCGCGCCCCCGACCGCCTCCCCCCGCCCGGCGAGGGGAGGCGCCGCCTACGTGTGCCGTCCTTCGGAGGCGGCCCAGGCGCCCGGGCTCGGCCCGGCCCTCCGCGCGGAGGGCCGCGCGGCGCGCGCCGCGGGAGCGCGGTGGCCCGCCCGGCCTCGCCGGCGCGGCGCCACGCGCCGGCGCGCGGCCCTCGGACCCCGCGCGCGCGCTTGCCTCCCCCCTGGAACCGCCGCCGCGCCGGCTCTCGCGGAGCGCCGCCGCGCCCACGCGCGCGGCCGACTCTCTCTCCCCAGGGGCCTTGCTGCGCTCGAGACGCCACGCGACGACCGCCGCCCCGCCGCCGGGCGCCGCGCCCCCCCCCGCCGGACCGCTGCCCGCCGGGGGAAGGCGAGCGCCCGAGGGCTGCCCGAGGGCGGACCCGCCGCCGCGGCGGGCCGCACTTCCCGGGAACCGCCGTCCACCCGCACCGTCGGGGGCCCCCTTCCGCGAGCACGCGCCCGGCGGAAGGCGGTGCGGCGCTGAGCCGGGGGGCGACGCCCGCTCTCCTCGTTCGCCACCTGGAGAGCGGGCGCGGAAGCGCCCCCGCGGCCGCCCGCCACCCCTGCCCTCGGACCGCGCGCGGTCGCGAAGGGCCACGGGGAGGGTCCCGTGCCCGCGGGCGGCGGGAACACCGGCCGAGCGGCGCCGCCGCCGCTCGGCGCGGGGCCGCCCGCGCTCGCCGGCCTCCGACCGCGGAGGGACCGCCGAGCGCTCGCCCCGGGCGGGCGGGCGGACGGCCGGCCGGCGGCCGGCGCCGCCGGTGCGTTCGAGACGAAGGCCGCCGAGGGGAGAGAGGCACGGCCGCGCCAGGCGCGGCGCCGCCCGCGCGGGACGGCCGCGGCGGCCCAGAAGAGAGAGAGCGCGCGGCGGGCCCCGGCGGCCGCCGCCCCGCGGCTGAGGAAGGGCAGAGAGCGCGCGCCCTCTGCCGGCGCCGCCCGTTTCGAGCCCAGCGGGTCGGCCCCGCGGCCGACCGCGCGCGCCGCGGCCTCTCCGCCGAGGCCGGGCCGCGAAGAGGGGGGGGCAGGGCGCCCCTCCCCGGCGCGGCGCGACTACCCCCGCACGCGCGCGCGCGGCGGGGACGACCGCCGCGACGGCGGGCGCGACCGGTGGCCGCGGACACCACCGCAGGGGATCGGCGGGAGTAGCTCCCCACCCCTCAATGGAGCCGCAACGCCACCGCCCGCCACCCGCCGCCGCCGCCGCGGCGGGG
>NW_027100055.1:80000-84232 GCF_031753505.1 Anomalospiza imberbis
ACCCCCCCCCCGCCCAACCCCACCGGCGTTCTCGCTCTCTCTCTCTCGCCTGCACGCCTTCGCTTTTCGTGGGCCCGCGCGCCTTCCTCGCGCGCTTCTCGGTGCCGCGGCTTAGGGCCGCGAGAGAAAAAAAAGCGACGGAGGCCTGGCGGGCGGCCCCCACACCGCCCGCAAGTCGGCACGTCCGAACCAAAAAAAAAAAAGGCAACGGACCCGGCTGGCACAACCCGCCCCCCCGCCCCTGCACCGGCGGTAAACGGCTCGATCCTCACAGGACCGAGGAAGGGCGAGGCGCCGCCGCCTCGCCCGCGACAACGCTCCGGGGGGGCTCTGGGTCGGCTTCCGGTCCGTGCTAGGGCGGCCGGCCACCGCGGCCGGCCTCCGCCCCTGAAAAAACTCGCCCGCGACGCGGGTCCCCGGCTTAAGGCCGAGGAAGGGGGACGACTTCAACAGCGCGCGCTGGTGGGGCGCGGGGTGCCGCCACCCCGGCTCCACAGCTCATCGGGCGACCGCCGTCACCGAGTCCCTCAAGCGAGGCAGCGACGCCGAGGCCGGGCCGCGCGCCCCGCCGCACGGGCCCCCGCCACCCTTCCGACACGGACACGCTGGCACAACCAGGTCGGGAAGCAGGGGAACGGGACGCCGCCACCTCGGCGGGCCCGCGCGCGCCGCGCTCGGGGCTCTCAGGCGAGGGCCGGGAAAAGCCCCGGCCGCGTCCACCCGCGGCTGCCGCCCACCGCACCGGAGCGACAGCCCGAAAGCGCGCCCGCCGAGCGGGGCGCGCCCCGGCTTAAGGCCGGGCAGGAAAGGGGCGAGGCGCCGCCGCCTCGCCCGCCAGCAATCCCCAGGGGGGGCGCCCCCCCGTTCGCCAAGCCGGCCACAGCCGGGCCGAAGCGGGACACGGCCCACGAAATCGATGGCCGCGGCCGACGGGCAGCTCGCAGCTCGTACTCGGTCTCTCTCGGCTTCTCTCCCTCTTTTTTTCCCTTCTCGCTTTATTTCTCCTCTTTCTCGCTAGCTCTCTCTCGCCTCTCGAACCGTACACACCCCGTTTCCCTGGGCCAGACGGGCGGACCGGGACGACGCCACGGGGCTCGTCCCGCGTCAGCGGCACTCGCCTCGCTCGGAGGACTGCGCACGGGGGCCCCCGGCCTCCCTCGCCGCTTCGGTCACAGGCACGGGACGAGCCTGCGGGGAGACGGCCCGTCACCTCGCTCCCATAGTACGGACAGACGAGTCCCAGGCCGCAGACGCCTCCAAGAGGACCGATGGAAAGCGACCGGGAAGGTGCGCCGCCGCAGGCCGGCCCCTGCGATGACGTAGCCGGAGGCAGCTGAAAACAGCGACCCCTTGGTGAACTTCCGGAGCCGGCCGCGACAACAGGTCTACCCGGCCGCGACAACAGGTCTACCCGGCCGCTGCCGGAAATCGCCTAAGTCCCTCCGGAGCGAGGTAGACCTGTTGTCCGCCGTCCACCGCCCGCCGCCCGGGCGCCGCGCCGGGCCCGGCGGCCCCGGAGCCGGGGTAGACCTGTTGTCCGCGGGGTAGACCTGTTGTCCCCGGGGTAGACCTGCTGTCCGCGGGGTAGACCTGCTGTCCGCGGGGTAGACCTGCTGTCCGCGGGGTAGACCTGCTGTCCGCGGGGTAGACCTGCTGTCCGCGGGGTAGACCTGCTGTCCGCGGGGTAGACCTGCTGTCCGCGGGGTAGACCTGCTGTCCGCGGGGTAGACCTGCTGTCCCCGGGGTAGACCTGCTGTCCGCGGGGTAGACCTGCTGTCCGCGGGGTAGACCTGCTGTCCGCGGGGTAGACCTGCTGTCCCCGGGGTAGACCTGCTGTCCCCGGGGTAGACCTGCTGTCCGCGGGGTAGACCTGCTGTCCGCGGGGTAGACCTGCTGTCCCCGGGGTAGACCTGCTGTCCCCGGGGTAGACCTGCTGTCCGCGGGGTAGACCTGCTGTCCGCGAGGTAGACCTGCTGTCCGCGGGGTAGACCTGCTGTCCGCGGGGTAGACCTGCTGTCCGCGGGGTAGACCGGTTGTCCGCGGGGTAGACCTGCTGTCCGCGGGGTAGACCTGCTGTCCGCGGGGTAGACCTGCTGTCCGCGGGGTAGACCCGCTGTCCGCGGGGTAGACCGGTTGTCCGCGGGGTAGACCCGCTGTCCGCGGGGTAGACCTGCTGTCCCCGGGGTAGACCCGCTGTCCCCGGGGCAGACCTGCTGTCCCCGGGGTAGACCTGTTTTCCGCCGCCCACCGCCCGCCGCCCGGGCGCCGCGCCGAGCCCGGCGGCCCCGGAGCCGGGCTAGACCTGCTGTCCGCCGCCCGGTTTTGGGGTTTTGGGGGTTTATTCCTTCCCGCCCCCCCCCCCGCCCCAATCCCGTTTCTTTTCTCCTTTCTTTGAAAGAACGACTCTCCTATTTGTTTGGTACAAGAAGAAACTCGTCCGGAAGAGAAATTTTCTTGGCAAATCTTATTTCGTTTTTCTCTAGTATCCAGAGCACCCCCAGACCGAGCTGACGGGCCGCCTGCGCCCTGTGCAAGCGGGAAAGCGGGCGGCCGCTTTTGGGCCGGTTCTTTCACGGTCCGCAGAGACCCTCCAGGCCCGGCAGGGGTCTGGGGGGCCCCGGGGGCTCGGACCCGAGGCGCCCGGGGCCGGGACGAAGCCGCCGGCCCCTGGCCCTCGTTCCCACAGACAGAGAGAGAGAGAGAGAGAGAGAGACAGACACAGTGACACACACGCCCACTCCACACACTCGCACTCCGCCGCCACCCCCTCGGACACCGCACCCACCACCCGCGCCGCTCCCTCCCTCCCGGATGCGCGGGCCGCCCGCCTTACACGAGCTTGCAGGCCGGGACAGGGCCAGGCGGGGGGGGCATCGGTTGGAGGAACACAGGTCTACCCCGGCACGCGGCGGCCGGAGGCTAAGTCGGAGCCGAGATACCAGGTCTACGAAGGGGCCGGGCGAAGGTAAGCCACGACGGGGCCGAGACAACAGGTCTAGCCACGGTCCCGGAGCCCGGAGACCGAGGCCGGCCGGGCACAACAGGTCTAGCCACGGTCCCGGCGCCCGGAGGCCGAGGCCGGCCGGGCACAACAGGTCTAGCCACGGTCCCGGCGCCCGGAGGCCGAGGCCCGCCGGGGACAACAGGTCTAGCCACGGTCCCGGCGGCCGGAGGCCGAGGCCGGCCGGGGAGCACAGGTCTACCCACGGTCCGGTCGGCCGGAGGCCGAGGCCGGCCGGGGAGAACAGGTCTACCCACGGTCCCGGAGACCGAGGCCGGCCGGGGAGAACAGGTCTACCCACGACCTGGTCGGCCGGGGACATCAGGTCTACCCACGGTCCCGGAGACCGAGGCCGGCCGGGGACAACAGGTCTACCCAGGGTCCGGTCGGCCGGGGAGAACAGGTCTACCCACGGTCCGGTCGGCCGGGGAGAACAGGTCTACCCACGGTCCGGTCGCCCGGGGACAACAGGTCTACCCACGACCTGGTCGGCCGGGGACAACAGGTCTACCCACGGTCCGGTCGGCCGGGGACAACAGGTCTACCCACGACATGGTCGGCCGGGGACAACAGGTCTACCCACGACCTGGTCGGCCGGGGACATCAGGTCTACCCACGACCTGGTCGGCCGGGGACAACAGGTCTACCCACGGTCCGGTCGGCCGGGGACAACAGGTCTACCCACGACCTGGTCGGCCGGGGACAACAGGTCTACCCACGACCTGGTCGGCCGGGGACATCAGGTCTACCCACGGTCCCGGAGACCAAGGCCGGCCGGGGACATCAGGTCTACCCACGGTCCCGGAGACCAAGGCCGGCCGGGGACAACAGGTCTACCCACGGTCCGGTCGGCCGGGGACATCAGGTCTACCCACGGTCCGGTCGGCCGGGGACAACAGGTCTACCCACGACCTGGTCGGCCGGGGACATCAGGTCTACCCACGGTCCCGGAGACCAAGGCCGGCCGGGGACAACAGGTCTACCCACGACCTGGTCGGCCGGGGACAACAGGTCTACCTACGACATGGTCGGCCGGGGACAACAGGTCTACCCACGACCTGGTCGGCCGGGGACAACAGGTCTACCCACGACATGGTCGGCCGGGGACAACAGGTCTACCCACGGTCCCGGCGCCCGGAGGCCGAGGCCGAGGCCGAGGCCGACCAGGGCAGCCGTTTTACTCGCGGGTCGTGCGGCCGTAGTCCGAGCGGGCTTTTCCGCTCTCCCTTTC
>NW_027100056.1:0-33000 GCF_031753505.1 Anomalospiza imberbis
TCACATATTTAATTATTTCTAGATTTATTAAATCTAATAATAGCATTGTTTCTTCTTACCTAGTTTTAATATTTACATTAAAAATCTATACATTTTTAGTAGCCAGGAAAACGAATGTTCTTTGTATCTAAGTAACACAATTCCCTTCATTAATGAATTAAGATGTATTGGCTATTTATTTCTTCCTGTTTATGGCAATTAGCAATATTTCCAGTCATTTTGTCATCTTTTTTATCATCTTTTTCTCACACAGGGTTGAGGAGGGGCCACTTTGAGATCCTTGGAGACATTTCTGGGGCACATTTGGGGCAGTTCTGTGCCTGGGGAGGGAATTCAGAGAGAACTTGAGGGTCTGGAGGACACTTGGGGGAGCCGGGTGGGCACTTGGAGCGGCACTTAGGGGTTCTGAGGGACAGCTCGGGGTCCGGGGGAGCCCTTGGGGGTCCAGGGGGGCCCTTGGAGGTCAGGGAGGGGAATTTGGGGCCCCGCGGGGCCCGGGCGGGCACTTGGGGGGCTCCAGCGGGGCTCTCCGGGGCGCGGGGGGTGATGGGAGTTGTAGGCGCGGGTAGAATACGGTTGAACGGGGCCGCGGAGCATCACGGGAGTTCTAGGCGCAGCTGCGATGGGGCGCGGGGCATGACGGGAGATGAAGTCACGGCTGCAATCGTGCGGGACGTGCGCCGCGGAGCATGATGGGAGCTGTAGTCCCGGCAGTGGCTGGGACGCGGCGTTTGGGGGTCCGGGAAGGCCCTTGGGGGACACTTTTGCGTCCCAGCCGCGACTTGAGGCCCTCGGGGCGAACGTAAACGGTTCGGGAGAACTTGGGGGGAGCTCGGGGAGCTCTACCCGGGCTCCTTAGGGCGCGGGGTACGGCAGGCGGTTTAGGCGCGTGACTGTGTTCTGAGGGGCTCTGGGGCCGCGGGGGATGAGAGGAGATGAATTCCCAGCAGTGGCTGTGCCGGGCATCCGTGGGGTCGGGAGCACTCCGGGGATCCGGGGGCGCTTTTGGGGGGTCCCGAATGGGCGCTGAGGGGCACTTGGGAATCCTGGAGGGTCTGGGGGACACTTACGGGACAGATGGGGGCGGGTACCGAGGGGGTTCTGTGGAGCGCGGGGCATGACGGGCGTTGTAGTCCCGGCTCCAATGGGGCTGAATCGGGCCGCGGCGCATGACGGGAGTTGTAGGCACTAGCGGAAGTATGGCGCCGACTCCAGGCACCGCCCCAAGGCCACAATCCCTGGCGCTGATTGGCTGCGGGCGGTGACGGGCGGGAGCCCCGGCAAATGGGAGGCGGCGGAGGCGGGAACAGCCCATCCAACCCCTCCAGTCCAGCCCAGTGCATCCCCAGTACAGCCGAGTACAACCCCAGTGCTCCTACAGTCCCTCCCAGTACAGCCCAGTACAACCCCAGTACAGCCCAGTACAGCCCCAGTGCTCCTCCAGTCCCTCCCAGTACACCCCAGTGCATCCCCAGTACAGCCCAGTACAACCCCAGTGCTCCTACAGTCCCTCCCAGTACAGCCCAGTGCAACCCCAGTACAGCCCAGTGCAACCCCAGTACAGCCCAGTTCAACCCCAGTGCTCCTCCAATCCCTCCCAGTACACCCCTGTCCCTCCCAGTACACCTGAGTTCATTCCCTGTCCCTCCCAGTTTTCCCCAGTGTCATCCACAGTCCCCTCCAGTATCCCCCAGTCTTCCCCACAGTGTTCCTAGTGTCCCCTGTTTGTCCCAGTATCCCCCAGTATCACTCCCAGTATGTCCCAGCATGTTTCAGTGTGTACCCCCACAGTCCATCCCAGTCCACCCAGATTCCCCTCAGCATTCCTCATGTTCCCAGGCTGTCCCAGTCCTTCCCAGGGTCACTCCCAGTATTTCCCGGTTTCTCCCACAGCGTTCCCAGTGTCCCCCAGTATGTCCCAGTCCTCCCCAGTGTTTCCAAGGACAGTTTAATGTCTCAGGGTTGCCGTGGCAGCCAAACCCAGCAGTGGGGTTGGTGCAGTGTCCACGGCCACGGCCCCTTGCAGTGGCCCAGTGCAGCTTGGGCTGATGATCCACCCTCACAGCTGGCCCAGGGCAGGTCTGCAGTGGTTTTGGTGGCACCTTGGGCTGGCACACCCCTGAGGAGTGTGTCTGTTTTCATGGGGAAACTCGGGAGTTTTAGATTGCTTCAAAAATAGAGAAAGGGAAAGCCCCTCTTAGGCTGGGTGCAGCCAGCTCTGCAAGCACAGCAGGTCCCAGGTGAGCGAGGACAGACAGGATGGGCTTGGGCAATGTGGAGCAAGGCTGTCCACACTGGGCCAGAGCTCAAGGCACAGCTGCTCTGAGCAGGCCAGAGCTCCTGAGGGGAGAGCCTGGGTCAGTATCAATCCCAGAATGCTGCAATCCCCTCTGCTCTAAAGAGAAATGTAATAAAATACACCCTTTGAAAGAGGACAGTGTATTTCTTACAAGCTCTTTGAAATCTTTCTCCATAACTGCACTAGGAAAACTTTAATGGCCCTCTCAGGGCTTTGGTGTTGTTTACACCAGACTCAGTCCCTGAGAGTGTCTAAACTTCTCAAGAACTCAAAGTTAAACTCCAAAGTTTCTTGAAGTTTTAATGGGTCCCACTGAGGGACACGACTGAGAAAGTGTCCCCAGGTTCCAGTTAGAGCAGAACCCTGGAGGCACTGATGACAGGTGGGGACAAACAAGGCAAAGGTGTCTCTGGCGCTGAGCAAACCTGGATGTGTCTCAGGAATGCAAAGGGCCAAGGCTGAGCCCCAGCCCCTGGCAAGGCAGATCCTGTCCCTCCCTCCTTGCTCAGGGCTCTTCCCGGGATGGGCACTGCCATGTGGGGATGTGCCATGCCAAGGGCAGGACCATGGGGCGGCCCCTGCCCGGCTGCTGAGCAGGGACAAGGAGGCAATGAGGCCCCAGGGCTGCAAGGGTCACTTGTCCCCTCGTGGCCTCAGGCCCAGGGCCAGCAGCCATGGCCAAAGGGCTGCACAGGTTGGCTCTGTCAGGGCCTTGCAGCTGCTGCACATCCCTGTGCCCTCTGCAGCCCAGGCTGTCCTGCGGTGTCCCTGCCCTGGCCTCTGTCCCTGCAGGCTGTCGTCATCCCCCGGCTGCCCCACCTCGCTGGCCCCTTCCTTTGCTGACAGCTCTGCCTCCTGCCTGCCCCTGCCTGGCCACACAAAGCCTTGGCCTTGAGACCCAAAGGGTTCATTCCATTTTTACCGTGCCTGTGAACTTCCAGCACAGGAACAAGGCATGCAGGGGCTGCTTTCCCAGCAAGGATGGCTGGAAGAGAAGAAGACATCTAGCTCCAGGGTGCAGTGATAGAGAAAACAAGGACTGAATTTGGGAACTTGGGGTGGGATTTATGGAAATGGGTAAATTGTAATTGGCATCTAGTGACCGTGTATGAGCGACACACTGGTAGAATTACATGTCCACGTCAGGTTAGGAGTTATCCCATGTTAGACCTCAGGCCTGAATAAACGATACCCTCTGAAATAGCAAATGAGTGTTAAGGAGCCTCATTCTGATATTGCAGAGATTTGGTGGCAGCGGGGCCTCACAGAACCAAGGAGTCAGCTGTGACACAGCAAGGCCTCGTGGAGCCATGGGTCCATGGTGACACTGTGAATCCAAGGAGACCATTGTGACTGAGGAACCTCATGGAACCAAGCGTCCATTGTTCAGCTGTGGATCCTGTGGAACCAAGGGGAGCACAGTGACATTGCGGGGCCTCATGGAACAATGGAGACTCTTCTGACACTTTGGACCCACTGGAACCAAGGGGCCATTAGAGGATGGCAGGGCCTTGTGGAATCAAGGGCACTACAGTGAACACTGTGGGTGTCCATGGGATGAAGGGGCCATTCTGACACCGTGGAACCAAGGATGCCATTGTGACACTATGGGGCATCATGGAACCACAGGTCCATTGTGACACAGCAGGGCCTCATGGAACCTTGGAGGCCATTTTGACACTTTGAGGCCTTGTGACACCAAGGAGGCATTGTGGCACTCCAGAGCCCTGTGCAGCCAAGGGGACCATAGTGACTCTGTGGGGCTCAGTGAAACCAATGGTCTGTTGTGACACTGCAAGGCCTTATGGCATCATGGAGACCATTGTGACACTACAGGCCCCATGGATCCAAGGGGCCATTGTGACACTACAGGCCCCATGGATCCAAGGGGCCATTGTGACACTACAGGCCCCATGGATCCAAGGGGCCATTGTGACACTACAGGCCCCATGAATCCAAGGGGCCATTGTGACACTATGGAGTCTTGGCAGGCCAAGGGGCACTTGTCACACTGTGTGGCACCATGGAACCAAGGGGTCCATTGTGACACTTCAGGGCCCCATGGAACTAAGGATCCATGGAACAGTGCAGGACTCCATGGAACCAAAGGTCCACAGTGACATTGCGGGGCCTCATGGAACCCTGGAGGCCATGGTGACACTTTGAGGCCTCGTTGAATCCAGGGGCTCTGCAGGGCCTCATGGAACCAAGAGACCCTTCTGACACTGGGAGTCCCCATGGAACCAAGCGACCATTGTGATACTGCAGCACCAAGGAGACCCCTGTGACACTGCAAGGCCTCATGGAAGTAAGGGTTTGGGCTCCCAGGGGGAACCTGACAGGTCCAGCTGATCTTGGAATGTTGAGGGCTGCCTCTCATCAGTCCCTGGAGAACTGGAGCTCTGTGCTTTCCTTCCTATGGAAAAGAACCATCCGTCTTTCCAGGTGCCCACAACCAAAACTGATACTCCTCCTGAAAAAATCCCTATATGCAAGGGTTCTCCCAGACAAAAGCTGGCAGGACAGACACCTCTGGTTGGCCTGGTCCTCTGGTGGTCACCTCTCATCTCAAGGAAGTCCTGAGGAAAGTATTTGAGCAGGTTTGACTGCTGGAACATCAATGAGTCTCTCATCCTCTAAAAAACTCAGATGCTCTTCTGATCATATGTGTCTTTTCTTTCTTATTGTGTCTAATGCATGAAATACTATTTTCAGCTAAAAAATATTATTCTTCTCACTCTACCAGTGTTTGCTGGCACAAAACAGCTCGTCTACATATGGATCCAGGTCACCTGTATAAGCAAACACAATAAGGAATCCAGCAAGAATTAATTGTCTCTGCTCCCATCTGTCACATCTCCTCTGGAGCTGGAGGTGCAGCCCCAGCACTCGGGAGGGCTCAGGGGCTCACCAGCTCAGCTCCCACACTGAGAACTTGCAGACCCTGGGCTGCTCTCCTTGGCCCCTGCACGCTCAGCCAGGCTGGGATGGACACTGATGGTTTCTGTGCCAGGCTCTCTGAGCCCAGCCCAGCTCCCTGCAAGCTCTGCCAGCTGCCCTGAGCTCTGTGCAGCACCAAGGGCCTCTCCCCAGCACAGCCCAGCCGGCTCTGGCCCCACAGCTCTGCTCAGCCCAGGCTGCTCTGGCCACTGGCCCCACGGCCTCAGCCCCTGGCCAGGGCACAGCAGCAGCTGCAGCTCAGCCAGGACTCAGCCCCAGCCATGGGGGAAGGGGCTTGGCCAAGGCCAAAGGAGGCTCCCTGGGTGCCCTGCTTCCCTCGGGCTGAGGTGCTGAGAGCTCTGCAGCCCCTGCTGCCATCCCATCTGCCCAGGCCAGCACAAGAGCCCGGCCTTGGGGCCCTCCAGAGCTGCTCCTGCTCCAGGCCCAGGGCCCATTCCAGAGCTGGGGCAGCCACTAAGCTGTGCCCATTGCTGGTCATTGCTGCTCTGATGGGGATGGATCCTCGGCCACTTGGAGGTTGCTGATGAATTTCACTACTCCAGAGGCCTCTTCTTTCTTGAGCCCTTCAGTTCAGGAATTCAGTGAAAAAGGCTCATAACTATTTATTTAAAACTCCCAGACAAGAAATGCAGCTGGGAATAATTGAAGTTTTCAATCCTTCTGAGGTTAATTAGACAGATTTCAGTAGTGTATTTATAGTGAATATACCGTTTTGAAAACTATGCAGAGAGAACTGTTTTGTCCTGTTTTCTTTTCCTGATTTTCCTGTTTGTAGTTTGATATCAGCAATGTCCAATTGATATTGACCCCCAGCACCTCCTAATGCAGTCTGAATAGATGAGAAAATCAAGACCCTTCATGGCTGACACTTTGTCCCCAACCCCTCCCCACCATTCCATCCTCATCCAACCCCTTGCACTCAGAGCAGCTGAGGAATGGAGTCACACCCAGGGGTGTCCCCAGGGCTCAGGACTGGGGCCAGGTCAGTGAAATCTCTTTATTGCTGATCTGGATGAGGCCATCGAGGGCACCCTCAGTCAGTTCCCAGGTGAGCCCAAGCTGGGTGGGAGTGTGGCTGTGCTGGAGGGCAGGAAGCTCTGCAGAGGGATCTGGACAGGCTGGAGCCATGGGCCCAGGACAATTGGATGAGGTTCACCAAGGCCAAGGGCCGGGTCCTGCCCTGGGCTCACAACCACCCCAAATCCCTGGCCGTGCCCTGCCCCTGATCCCCACAGTCTGTCCTGTTTCCTTCATCCCTGCATTGCCAGGGACTTTCTGGGACAAGGGAGCTCTGCTCTGGGGATGGAGGGAGGTCCAAGTGCCACCGCTGGAGTGGGAACCACAACTCATCAGGTTTGTGACCTTTGGGGGTCCGGAACTGGTGAGACTCAGAGGCACAGAAAGTTTCTCTTCATGGCCAACAGACCACGATTGAACAGGACACAATTTAATAACAATCACACTCTTCCCTGAGCTATGTGCAACGGCCCAGCAGCGTCTGATGAGTCCACCATCCACAAGTGATTTCCATATTAAAATTAATTTTAGACAAATGTAGTTCTGTGATAGCTAATAAACACAATTAATTTCTTGTATCAGGATGCTCATCCTGGAGTGGGGGCAAAACAGCTCAAACAATTCCTGATTTGCAAAGCTGTCAGTGGTGGATGGAGAAGGGAGGTCAGGCTGCTTTTGGTGTTGAGGAAATGCTGAAACCAGCCTGACTCATTTCATCTCCTCCTGTCCTGGCTGATCTCCCCTCTTTCCCCTTCCACCCATTGGCTTCTGTCTCCCACCAGGCCCCCCGGTGAAGAGCCTGGCTCTGTGTTCTCCATCCCCTCCTCGCTGGCACTGCCAGGCTGGGATGAGGAGCCCCTCAACCTTCCCTGCTCCGGGCTGGACAAGCCCAGCTCCCTCAGCCTCTGCTCACAGCCCAAGGGCTCCAGCCCCACCTTGGAGGCCCTTCCCTAACCCTGCTCCAGCTGCCAGACATCTTTCCTGCCCTGGGGAACCCAACCCAGGCCATAGGGACCTGGATAATCCACGTCCTTGATGTCCTGGTCACACAGCCCTGGCCCCTTTTCCCCATGTCAGGCTCTGGGGTGGATCCTGTGGAACATCCTTTGGTGGGGGCTGTGGCTCCAGGTGGACCGGGGGGATATCAGGGGACAGGGACCCCGCTGGGCATGAACAGCATTGGACTTGTTGGGAGAAACTGTGAGGGGGAGCTGGGGCGGAGTGACCAACCCAGTGACCTCACACAGCCCCCCTGTGATGTCATAGCCTGCTCTGTGATGTCACAGCCCATTCTCTAATGTCACACAGCTGGTCTCTGATGTCACAGCCAACTCTGTGATGCCAAAGCCTGCTCTGTGATGTCAGACCTTGGCCCTCTGATGTCACAGCGATCTCTGAGAGGTCACAGAGGCAGTTTATCTCATAGCTGCTCGATAACCTCACATAACCCACTCTGTGATGTCATAGCTTACTCTGTGACCTCATGTTACCAGATGATAAATTTTCTCCACCAGGTGAGCTGACACCTGGAGCTTGTTCTCCAAAACCCCAGGCCTATGGAAACCACACAATGCCCATTGTGTCAGAAGGGGAACTGGAAGTTCACCAGCCTCAGTGTCCTGCCAGCTCAGCCAGGCCCATGGGAACATTGGGGTCCACGACCAGCAGGGACCACCAGAGAGACCCCCAGGACAGAAGAACACATGGGTAAAGGGGAGGGGAAATATGTTAATGATTTTGGGGAAATTATTATCAGATGTGTGTTTAGTCCAGGACAATCAGTGAATATGTGTGCAAAATACAGAATATGAACAGAAACTTTCCTGTACTCAGCATGCTCGGCTTTGGGAGGAGCTATCCCCCGTGCATCCGGCTGAATAAAGAATGCTGCTTCTTAATGCTGCATTGGTGTGAAGGAGTTTTCTGTTTTACCGAATTTTTGGTAACACTCCACTGCCAAGGAAAGCTCTGTCTCCTGCTGCTCACACACAGAGAAGGGCTGGTGGCAGATGTGGGGGTCGTTGGCTGCCTGGGGCACAGTGACCAGGAAATAATCAAGTTTTCAATGATCTGTGAAAGAAGGAGGGGCAGCAACAAAACTTCCACACTGGAATTAGGAAGGGCACACTTTGGCCTATTTAGGATGGAGATTTGGGGAGCACCGAATCAGGTAAGGATTTTTTAAAGGGAAACAGCCCTTAAAAACAAAGGGGTCCAGGGAGGATGGACACATTTCAAGAAAGTAATCTTAAGGGGGAAGGAGCAGCCTGTCCCAGTGTGGCCAAAGATGAGCTGGTGAGGAAAATGACTGCCCTGGCTGCCCATGGAGCTTTTGTGGGAAGTCAGGGGAAAATAGGACCGGCAACTCAGGAAGTGTTTAAGGATGTTGTTAGGTCATGCAGAAAGACAAGTTGACAGGTGAAAGCTCAATTAGAACTCAACCTGGTAGCTTCTGTAAAAAGAATAAAAAATGTTTTTATAAAAAATTTTATAGCAAAAGGAGGAGGAAGGAGAAGTTCTACTTTTTATTGGATGCAGTGGAGAATATAGCAACTAAAGATAAGGAAAAGGCCGAGCAACTTAACATCTTGTTTGACTCAATTTTCAATATTAGGACAGGTTGTCCTCAGGACAAGAGTTCTCCTGGGCTGACAGGTGGGCACAGGGAGCAGAACAGGCCCCTGGAATCCAGGAGGAAGCAGCTGGTGACCTGCTGGGCCACTCAGATACTCACAGGTGTATGGGATCAGATGGGATCCATCCTAAGGGGATGAGGGAGCTGGTGGATGAGCTCCCCAAGCTGCTCTCCATCATTTACCATCAGTCCTGGCTCACCAGGGAGGTCCCAGAGCACTGGAGGTGCCAGTGTGAGCCCATCCCCAAGAAGGGCTGGGAGGAGGATCTGGGGAACTCCAGGCCTGTCAGCCTGACCTCGGTGCCCGGCAAGGTTCTGGAACAGATCACCCTGAGTGCCATCACAGGGCACCCACAGGATGGCCCAGGGATCAGAGCCAGCCAGTGTGGATATCAATGTCTGCATGGATGATCTGCATGACGGGATGGAGTCCAGCATCAGGAAATTTACAGATGACACCAAGCTGGGTGTGAGTGTGGATGTGCTGGAGGGGAGGAGGGCTCTGCAGAGGGGCCTGGACAGGCTGGATCCAGGGGCCAAATCCAACAAGGTGAGGTTTAACAAGTCTATGTGCCAGGTCCTGCACTCTGGCCACAACATGGAGGGGCTGGATCATGTCCAGAGAAGGGCAACAAGTCTGGTGAGGAGCTGAAACTTTGGCAAAAGGTTTAATAAGACATTCAATGAACAAAAAACACTTTTCAAAGCTGTATATTGGTCCATTCAACTTCACAAACTCTAAGCCATCTGAGTTTTAAGTTACTCAAAATGTTCAAGAGGACAGAAATAAAAGAATAAGAGACAGATAACAGAGAATGATGAAAAAGATTTAGAGAAGCACACACAGAGCTACCAACTCCTGGATTCCAGCACTGTTCAGGTGGAAATTCCAAGGGGAGGTAGGGTCAAGATGTGTGCTTGCCTTGTGCTCAGCCATAAATACCCCTTGGTGTTCCTGGGCCCTTCCCCCAGGTGGGACTTGGGGTCATTTGGTCACTCAGGAGCTGGGCTGGGGGCTCCAGAGGTGGCTGTGGAGCATTGCCTGTGCTGTGCCAGGGACTGGCAGACACTGCTGGGCTGGGATAGAGGCTCTGGGGGGATTGGGGTTCCAGGGCAGGGCAGGGCTGGGGTTCCAGGGCAGGGCAAGGCTGGACCTGCCCCTTCCTCCCCACACATGAAATGTTTCCAGCCAACAATCTCCTCCAGTCTGTCACAACAGGCAGTGTTGGAGGTGAAATCCCAATTCTGGCCATGGGCACCTGGACAAGAAGGACAGTTCTTTTCCATAGGAAGGAAAGCCCCAGGTCTTGGCTCATTTCTGGTTTGATTGCCTGGATTCTGTTTGGTTTTGTTGTTGCTTTGTTTCCTTTGTGTGCCTGAAGTGTCCAGTCAGGAGCAGAGTGACTCTTGCCAAGGAACTTTGTGGTGCTGTCACTTAATATTAAATCTGGTTTTTGCTGATCCCTTGCTGGGGATTTTTTCAGCACTCTCAAGCCCTCGTTGGTAACAGGGTGAAGGAGCCCTGGCCCAGGCTCTGGCACTGGGGGACAGAGGGACGCTGCCGGGGGGTCCCTGTCCCCCTGTCCCGCCCCCCACAGCCCCAGCCCCCGTCCCCGTGTCAGGCTCTGGGGTCGATCTCGTGGAACATCCTCTGGGGGAGGCTGCGGTGCTGGGGGCGGGGAGACCCGGGGGGACAGGGGACCCCGCAGTGCACGAGCAGCGTTGGACTTCTCTGGGGGAACTGGGAGGGGGGGCTGGGGTGGAGTGACCTCCCCAGTGACCTCACACAGCCCCTGTGATGTCACACAGCCCCTGTGATGTCACACAGCCACCCGGTGATGTCACAACCCGCTCTCTGTTGTCACAGAGCCACCCTCTATTATGGCATGATCTGCTCTATTGCCTTATACCCTTCTCTATGATGTCACAGCCTGCCCTGTGATGTCACAACCCCCTCAGTGATGCCACAAAACCCTCCCTGTGATGTCATGCTGCCACTCTGTAATGTCACAGCACACACTTTGATCTCACTGCCTGCTCTATGATGTCATACAGCCATGCCATGATGTCACAGCCTGCTCTGTGATGTCACACAGTCCCCTCTATCATGCCATAGCTGCTTGATGATCTCACACAACACACTCTGTGATGTCATAGCCCAGTCTGTGACCTCACACAACCCACTCTGTGCAGTCACACAGCCCCTCTCTGACATCACAGCTGCTCTGTGCCTCCGTGACACAGCCACAGAGCTGCTGCTGTGACACAGCCCCCTCTGGGACACCCCACAGCCCCTGCCAGTGCTGAGCCCCTGTGAGCTCTGTCTGTGCCCTGCTCGTGTCCCTGGAATGCCCTGGCAATGCCCCAGCCCTGCTGGGCTGTGCACAGGAGCTGCTCCTGGCCAGAGCTGTCTCTCTGCAGCGCTGCCCTTGCCAGGAGCTGCCTCGGGGCCAGGAGCCCAGCCCAGCTCAGCAGCACAGACACAGCACCAGGACTTTAATGACCTCTGGGGCTTTGGTGCTGTTTGCATCAGACCCAGTCCCTCAGAGTGTGCTCAAAGAGCTTCTCAAGAACTCAGAAAGTCAGATTCAAAGTCCAGACTTTCTTTAACTGTTAATGGGTTCCACTCAAGGACACAATTCACATCAAAGTGTCCCCAGGCCCCAGTTAGAGCAGAGAACTGGAGGCACTGATGACAGGTGGGGACAAACAAGGCAAAGGTGTCTCTGGTGCTGAGCAAACCTGGATGTGTCTCAGGAATGCAAAGGGCCAAGGCTGAGCCCCAGCCCCTGGCAAGGCAGATCCTGTCCCTCCCTCCTTGCTCAGGGCTCTTCCCGGGATGGGCACTGGCATGTGGGGATGTGCCATGCCAAGGGCAGGACCATGGGGCGGCCCCTGCCAGGCTGCTGAGCAGGGACAAGGAGGCCATGAGGCCCCAGGGCTGCAAGGGTCACTTGTCCCCTCGTGGCCTCAGGCCCAGGGCCAGCAGCCATGGCCAAAGGGCTGCACAGGTTGGCTCTGTCAGGGCCTTGCAGCTGCTGCACATCCCTGTGCCCTCTGCAGCCCAGGCTGTCCTGCGGTGTCCCTGCCCTGGCCTCTGTCCCTGCAGGCTGTCGTCATCCCCCGGCTGCCCCACCTCGCTGGCCCCTTCCTTTGCTGACAGCTCTGCCTCCTGCCTGCCCCTGCCTGGCCACACAAAGCCTTGGCCTTGAGACCCAAAGGGTTCATTCCATTTTTACCGTGCCTGTGAACTTCCAGCACAGGAACAAGGCATGCAGGGGCTGCTTTCCCAGCAAGGATGGCTGGAAGACAAGAAGAAGACATCTGGCTCAAGGGTGCAGTGATAGAGAAAACAAGGACTGAATCTGGGAACTCGGGGTGGGATTTATGGAAATGGGTAAATTGTAATTGGCATTTAGCGACTGTATATGAACAACACACTGGTAGAATTACATGTCCACGTCAGGTTAGGATTTATCCCTCACTGGGCCTCAGGCCTCAATAAATGATCCCCTCTTAAATAGCAAATTAGTGTTAAGGAACCTCATTCTGACATTTCGTGTTTCAGAAACACGTGGCTTTTGCTCCTCTCTTCTACCTGAGAGCTTCCTGGGCAGGGGCAATTCTTCCAATTGCATCGGCGAGGCTATGGCTCGAAAGGGCAGCGAGCAGATGGATTCAGCTTCTCCTGGCAGCCCCTGAGATGCCAGTTGTCATTTGTGTGCGCCGAGGATTCCGCTTCAGACTCGGAACTTGCGCAGCTGCTCCTCGGGCGCTGCTCGCACGCAGGCGCAGCGGTGCTGCAGCAGCTGTCCCACACACAGGGAGGGCTCTGGAGCCTCCCCAGGGCCACCAAGGAGCGGAGGAGGGAATGTGCCCGGCATCTGCTGCAGGACCGTGGGGCTGCGGGGCATCCTTGGGTCTCTTGGATGGGGGAGGGAGCGGGGCAAACGGAATCCAGATGAGACAGGGATCAGACAGCCCCACGCCAGGCAGCGTTTTCTCCTCTGAGAGCTCCTCCGAGCTGAGCGAGCTGGTGAAGCCTGCGGAGCAAATGAGACCCGGGAGTGAGGGAAAGGCTGGCTGGGAAGGAGTCAGATAAACCTGTGTGGGCATTTCCCTTTCCAAGGGGTTCCTGGGCAGACAAAGGGGACAAGAAGGAGGCCCCACCTCACGACATTCCCTTTTTTCCTTCAGGAGCTCTATTGCAGTCACTGCATACAAGAGTTGACTTGATCCCCTTGATGCCAGGGAGCGCCAAGAGCTTGAACCTCGCTGGAGTCCAGCCCTGCCTGCCTATCACTGAGCAGAGGGAAAAGATGAAGAAACTGGGCAGGGCTTGAGCCAAATTGGCATTTTGCCACTTGTTATCTCCTCCCAGCTTTTGCAGCAGGGCGACAACCCCATGGCTGCAAACCACTCCCTTTTGCAAGGCAGACGTGGACCTCGCTGGTAGCTCAGGGCTCTTGAAGGGGCTGCTGCAGTTGGCAACAGGAGCTGTTGTTGAACTTTTAACATTGCTTAACCCCCCCTGCCAAATGCCATCAAGTGGCTGAGGAAGGACACAAAAAGATTAGCCTGGAGGAAGGGAGGCCAAAACCTTGGAAAAGGATGAAAGAAATGCTGTGATCGTGACATGACAAAAAAAAAACCAATTTATTTTTGACAGCAAATGAGCACCCGCCGCCCTCCAGCCCTCCCAGACTGGCAGGCCGAGCGGAGCCGTTTCCATGGCATGAGGTGCTGGCAGCCTGCGGAGAGAAACCAGAGAGCCACGGTCAGTCACAGAAGGCTCCTGTCCCCCTGTCCCACCATGGCCTGGGCCTGGGCCAGGCGGCTGGCTGTGCTCAGAGCCCAAACCTCCCGAGCCATTCTCTGTTTCGAGAGAAGGGCAGCGTGGCAGGCCATGTTCCACCTCCTCTGCTTAAGCACAGCACAGCAGCCTCCTCAGCAGCTGTAAGGGCAGGATGCCCGTGTGCCCGCTGCCCTCTGCCCGAAGCCCTTCTGCCAGCCCAGCTGTGGAGCCGGGTCCACCTCTGGAGACCTGCTGCCAGGAGAGGAGCCGATTCCGCACGAGGTCCTCGTCCTTCTTGAAGGGGATGTCCCCGCAGACCGTGGCCCCTGGGGTAGCGCTGGCACTGGAGGTGCTCCAGGGACGGTGCAGGCGCTTCCCCGTCCGGTCCGGGCACCAGGTGTAATCTTCCTGGGAAAACAAAGAACAATTGCATGAAATCAATTCTAAACAAGACCTGGAAACAAGAAGCTACAAAGCCTGTCACCGTTTCACGGGCCTGAGGAGGGTCTGACCACTCCATGTGAGAATTAAACCTGTCCATGGGTGGGAAAAAACCTTTCCCGCCCTTAAATGCACCCCTTCCTCAAGGGCCTGCAAATCAGATCAGCTGGGGCACGGCTTCAGAACCCGTCCCCCTCTGCTGCCCCCATCCACATGGATGGATGCTTTGTCAGGCTGGCTGCCCCCGCCCCAGCCCATGCCAGGCTGGCTGGCAGAAGCTGTCAGCAAGGCCAGGAGCCGGCTCCCCTTCCACAACACCCATCCCCTGTCCCACCAAAAAGCAGCTTGGCGGCCGGGGGAAAAATTAATATTCCCCAGTGCCGCCGAGCGGGGAACCTGCGACGCGTGGCCAGCCCGAGCCCTGCCATGCCTGGAAGCACGAGCATCCCCCCGCCCCTGCGCCGGCTGGGGACTCATCTTGATTTCATCGGGGCGCAGAGCGTGTCCTCCAGGAAGGGGCCGCAGCCAAAGCCACTCGGCTTTGCCCCGCCAGCGGCCAGCTCGAGGATGGGGTTCCCAGCTCCATGTGGTGCTCCAGAAGAACATGCCAGCTGTGCCTTGGCTTGCGGGCTCATCTCAATGCCATTGAGCTGCAGGGGGATGTTTCCCCTGTTCCAGTCCGTGGCACCTTCACCGCACTGCCACCCCTTCTCCAATGGGATGGGGAGCACTGAGACGCTCCCTCCACAACTTGCCGGGGACCAGCGGAAGCATCTCCTCGGCTGTGCTCTCTCCTCCGGGCCGCGGCCGCAGGGAAACGCTCCGGGGTTTTCTTGGAGTGCCACGAGACGCGTGCAGCTGGTACTTGCTGGGCTCCTGGATCCTACTGAGCAGAGGGATGGATCTCTGCTGTCTCCTGGGCCAGGCAGGGCTCCTGCAGCCAAGAATGCTCAAAAAGGTCTTCCAGTGATGGCCTGTCTGCGGGCTCCATGGATAAACACCACCTGATGAGGTGCTGGCACTCTGCAGAGACAAACCACAAACCGCCACTCAGCGAGACAAGGCTCCTGTCCGTGCTCTCCCACATTCCACGGTGTCCAGGCCACACTAGGAGTGCTCGGAGCTGCAGCCAAAAGCTTCCCATCGATCCTCCCTTCCGGAGGAGAGCAGCCCAGAGGCACACGTGCCACCTCCTCCAGCTAACCCAGGAGATCAACCTCCTCACTAGCTGCTGGAGCGGGACGCTTCTGTGCCAGCTGCCCCCTCCCAACCCCGTTCTTCCTCCCGAGCCTTGAAGGCGCATGCCCACCTTGAGACACCCGGGGCGGGAAGAAGAGCTGGCCCCGGACGATGTCCTTGTTTGTGTGGAAAGGAAGGTCCCCGCAGACCAGGTCATAGAGCAGGATGCCCAGGGACCAGATGGTGGCTGGCTGGCCATGGTAGCAGCCAAACAGGATCCACTCCGGTGGGCAGTACTCCGGCGTTCCTATGGGACACGGGCACAGCTCATCAGGCCCATGCTGCTCCGTCCCTCCCTCCCTCCCTCCCAGCCAGCTCCCGTTCCACAACAGCCAGCCCCTGCCCCGCCGAAAAGCAACTTGGCTGCAGCCGGCTGAAGAAGGATTCCCCCTCCTGCCCTTTCTCCCTGCCTCCCTCTTCCCCCTCTGCCAGCAAAGGGGGGAACCTCCGCTGCCCGGCTGGGCCCCGGCTTTGGGCTCACCTGACATCCGGGTGTAGAACGTGTCCTGGAGGATCGTGCCGCAGCCGAAGTCGATGAGCTTGGCCTCGCCCGTGGCCAGGTCGACGAGGACGTTCTCGGCCTTGATGTCGCGGTGCAGGACGCCGCGGCTGGTGCAGTGCCGCACGGCCTCCAGCACCTGGCGGAACAGCCCCCGCGCCACGGGCTCCGTCAGGAACCCCCGCTCGGCCAGGAAGTCCCAGAGGTCCTGACAGCGCTGCGGACGCTCCATGACCAGCGCGAAGCCGTCGGGCAGCTCGAACCAGTCCAGGAGCCGCACGATGCCGCGGAAGCCAGGGCACGACACCATCCACAGCAGCGCCAGCTCCATGGGCACAAGGGCGCCGTTGTGCTGCGGGGGGACCGCGATGCCCTCAGCGGGGCCGATGCTGCGCCGCGCCTTGGGCACCCCCTGCCCGGCCCCAGCGCCGCTGGCCATTGCCCGGCCCGGGACGCTGCGCGGCCCCCGCTCACTCCCCGCTCGCTCCCCTCGCAGCGTTCCGGCTGCCACCCTGCCGGGCCTCGCCTCAGCCCCGCCCGGCACGCCCCGCCGGCTTCTCCCGCTGGCCCCGCTCACTCACCAGCCGCGCCCACTCCGAGATGCGATCCCGGCGCACTCGCTTGATGGCCACCTGCAAGCCAAGGCGAGCGCCGGGCTGAGCTCCCCGCCCGCCGCTCGCCGCTCGCCGCCCCCTCCGCTCCGGCCCCGTCTCTTACCGGGGCGCCGTCGGCGAGCCGGGTCCCGGAGTAAACGCTGCCGCAGCCGCCGCTCCCCAGCAGCGGGCCCTCCCGGTAGAGCTGCTCCAGGGCAGGCTTCTCCGCCCGTGCGGGCGGCACCGCGCTCCCGCTCTTCTGCCCCGGGAACCCGACCGCCCGGCGCGCTGCTGCTTGCCGAGCCGCCCCGGGCTGCGGCGGCTCGGGGCCGGCGGCCGAGCCGAGCAGCGGCGGAGCTCGGAGCGGGGAAGCTGCTGGCGACGCTGTCGGGGCCGGGGCGGGCGCGGGGCGGCAGCGGGGCGGCTGCGGGCGGAACCGCGGGAGGGGCTTGGTTCGGGGCCGGGGCCTCGGCCGGGGCCAGCCCAGAGCCCGCGCCAGGCGGAGCCAAAAGACCGCGCTGCTCCGCCAGCACCAGAGCAAGAGGCACTTCCAGAAGTGCCACAGCCAGTTCGGAGAGAGCCCGGCCGAGGCGGCTCCACGGCGGGACGGGCAGGGGCGGGCACGGGGCGGCCCCGCCGAGCGGCGCCTTGCGGGACGCGGCATGAGCCGGGCTGGGAGAGGCAGAACACGGACGGGACGGGAATAGAGTGAGTGTGAGAGGGAGAAGGGGATGGGGAGCGAGTGGAAAGTCGAGCGGAAAACCGATCGAGAGAAGCGCTGCTGCTGCTGCTGCTGCTGCTGCTGCTGCTGCTGCTGCTGCTGCTGCTGCTGCTGCTGCTGCGGAACCGCCGGAGCTCGCGAACGTTCCTCCGTTGCCTCCGCGAACCCAACGGAGGAGCCGCCGCGCGCCCCGAGGAACGAAAGAGAGAAACTGACAAATAAAACCCCAAAGTAATTCCTATTCGAGAAGTAACCAAATCAAACAATGTAGCAATAAAGAAGCGTGTTGGCTTGTGGCTTCTTTCTTCTTTGGCTGAGACGAAGCATTTCACGGGGAAGAATTGCCTCTTCAGACACTTTTGCGAGAGTGGACAGGAGTGGAGCATTTAATTTTCAAGTAGAAAAGGGAAATCGTATCAGTAATGTCATCTCTTTTCATCCTCTGTTGAGACAGTTGCAGGCTGCCAAAAGACATGGTCTGCAATGTGGAGCTTGGGGCCAAGATCCTTTTTCTGCCAGAGGATGAGGAGGGGAAGTATCCCAGAATCATGGAGTCGTGGCATGGTTTGGTTTGGAAAGGATCTGAAAAATCACACGGCTGCAACCCCCCTGCTGTGGCTGGGGACCCCTTGCACTAGCCCAGCTTGTCTAGAGCTCCATGCAGCCTGGCCTTGAACACTGTCAGGGACGGGACAGCCACACCTGCTCTGGGCAACCTGTTCCAGGAGAGAATTTTTTCTGAATTCCTTACCTAAACCGACTCTCTTTCCACCTGGATCCATTCTCCCTTGTCCTGTCCTTGCCTGCCCTCATACAAAGTCCCTGTCCATCTTTCCTGTAGCTTGCCCTCAGGTACTGGAAGGCCACAGTTGGGTCAAGTCTAAGTCTCTTGCCCAGGCTGAAGAAGCCAAGCTGTGTCAGCCCTTACTTGCAGGAGAGAAGTGTTCTAGATATATATTATAATATTGGGTTTTTGCAAATATTAAAATGGATTTTATATATGTGATGTTAAAGTAACTTTGTTCCAAATATATAGTTTTTAATTTTGTTGTTAATTAGGCTTAGACACAGTAGTGCAATAGCTGATGGAAGTATGCTTGTGTTAAAATGCCTGCTTGGATGGGATAACATCCAATGAACACAGGATGAGCACACCTGTACAGATCTGCCAACCATCAGCACTCACCGTCTGAAGGCAGTGCGGACCAAGGCCCGAACTGGAAGGGATAAAGAGAAGGAGCCAAACCCCAGCCAAGGAACACGCATGCTCTGAAAAGGCAGACCCAAAGAGGGGCCATGTAAAATAGCTCCTGGAAAATGTAAACTCGTTTATGGATATGCATAAGCGGCTGTGAATATGCAACAGGCTGATGTAAGGGAAAAGGTATTTAAGGGGGATCCCTGAAGGTAACAGGGTGGTCTTGGCTGAGTGCCAAGATGCACCCGGCCATAAATAACCTTTGCTCCATGGTCCTTGTCTCCTATTGTATTTTATTAAACTTTTTACATTTTGACAGGAGAGTGAACGTGTTTTTCACATGGACTACATATGCTTATACAAATTCTAGGAAGACCAGTAATTTTTTCTACAATAATTGTGTTAATCATCACAAACGAACATCCATTTTGCAGCATCTCTTGTTAATAGAAGTTGATTCAATCTTCTTTCTTGATTCAGTCTTCTTGCAGTCTTCAAAGCTCTGTTTGTTCTTGCCAAGGCATTCTGATTATCAAATTTTTTATGCTAATCAGGTCTGAAGTACATCAACTCACTTCTGTCCTGGCAGCATGGGTGTGTCAACTCAAGGAGGGTAACACTAACTGAGATGATTACAGTAAGGTGAAGGTAGACTCAGCCTCCAGTGACCGAGCTGCCGGGTATGATCTGTCAGATCCCCTTGAAGGTACCTCTAGTATGAATGCCCAGGGAAGAAAGGATAACCAGGGCTAGAGGGGCCCTGCCTCTAGCCAGGGAGAGGCACGGGAAAACCAGATCTTTGGTCAGTGTAGATCCGATGGCCGGGCACATCAGAACCACAAAAATGCGACACCTTAGTTGATACTGGAGTGCAGTGTACCCTGATACCATCGGGACATGTGGGGGCAGAACCTGTTTCCATTGCTGGGGTGACGGGGGGATCACAGCAATTGGCCCTGTTGGGAGCCGAGGTGAGCTTGACTGGGAAGGAGTGGCAGAAACATCCTATTGTGACCAGCCCAGAGGCCCTGGGTATTCTGGGCATAGACTTCCTCCAGAACATTCCCGAGTACAGCCAGATTGTGAGCCCTCCCTACCTGGTCACCTACAAGAAGAACGATTTCCTCTGGGGCCCTGAACACCAACAAGCTTTCGCCCAGATCAAGCAGGAGATTGCTCAGGCAGTTGCCCTTGGCCCAGTCAGGATGGGACCAGAGATGAAGAATGTGCTCTACTCTGCAGCTGGGAATGATGGTCTGTCCTGGAGCCTTTGGAAGAAGGTGCCTGGGGAGACTCGAGGCCGACCACTGGGATTCTGCAGCTGAAATTACAGAGGGTCTGAAGCCAAATGCACTCCCACAGAGAAGGAAATCTTGGCTGTCCATGAAGGAGTTCAAGCTGCCTCCGAGGTGATTGCCACAGAAGCACCACTCCTCCTGGCACCCTGACTGACGGCACTGGGGTGGATGTTTAAAGGAAAGGTTCCCACTACCCTCCACGACACTGCTGCCACGTGGAGCAAATTGATTACTCTCATCATGCAGCACACCCGGATTGGAAACCTGAATCGCCCTGGGATTTTGGAGATAATTACAAACTGGCTGCTGGTGAGAACTTTGGTCTCACTGATGGAGAGCATCAGGAACAAGTGACAAGGGCTAAAGAAGGTGCACCATGCAACCAACTACCAGCAGATGAAACTCGATACGCTGTTTTCACTGACGATTCCTGTGGCATTGTAGGGACAAAATGGAAGTGGAAAGCAGCCGTATGGAGCCCCACACAACACGTAGCACAAGCTACCAAAGGAGAAGGTGGATCAAGTCAACTTGCTGAAGTCAAGGCCGTTCAGCTGGCCCTGGACATTGCTGAGAGAGAGAGAAGTGACCAAAGCTCGACCTTTATATGGATTCTTGGATGGTAGCCAATTCTCTGTGGGGCTGGCTGGAAAGGTGGAAAAAGGCCACCTGGCAGCATAGAGGAAAACCAATCTGGGCTACTGATGTGTGGAAAGACATTGCCTCTTGGGTAGAAAATGTGTGTGTGAAAGTCTGTCATGTAGATGCCCATGTCCCCAAGAGTCGGGCTAATGAGGAACACTGAAACAACGAGCAGGTAGATCAGGCTGCAAAGATAGAGGTGTCAAAGATAGACTTGAATTGGCAACATAACGGGGAATTGTTCCTAGCTCAATGAGCCCATGATGCCTCAGATCATCAGGGTAGAGATGCCACCCACAAGTGGGCATGAGACCGAGGGGTGGATTTAACCATGGACAGTATTTCTCAGGTTATCAATGACTGTGAGATGTGTGCTGAGATCAAGCAGGCCAAGCGAGTGAAGCCCCTCTGGCATGGTGAGCGGTGGTCCAAGTACAGGTATGGGGGGGCCTGGCAGATTGGCTACATCACACTGCCCCAGACACGCCAAGGCAAGCGCTACGTGCTCACAATGGTAGAAGCCACCACGGGATGGTTGGAGACCTCCCCTGTGCCTCACGCCACTGCCCGGAGCACCATCCTGGGCCTTGAAAAGTAAATCCTGTGCAGGCATGGTACCCCTGAGAGGATTGGGTCTGACAACAGGACTCATTTCAAGAACAGCCTTATCAACACCTGGGCTAGGGAACATGGCATTGAGTGGGTGCACCATATCCCCTACCATGCACCAGCTGCAGGCAAAGTGGAGAGGTACAATGGACTGTTAAAAACCACCTTGAAAGCATTGGGTGGGGGATCTTTCAAAAACTGGGAGCAGCATTTAGCAAAGGCCACATGGTTAGTTAACACCCGAGGTTCCACCAGTGGAGCAGGTCCTGCCCAGTCTGAGTCCCTGAATATAGCAGACGGAGATAAAGTCCCAGTGGCACATATCAGAGGTTTGCTAGGGAAGACAGTGTGGATCAATTCTGCCGTGAGTACAGACAAACCCACTGGTGGGATTGTCTTTGCTCAGGGACCAGGTTGTACATGGTGAATAATGCAGAAATATGGAACCACACGATGTGTACCTCAGGGAGATCTGATTGTGGGGTGAGGCTCATATGCAAATATCACTGTTTGCTGGATGTTACTGCCACTGTCTGTACATTAAACCACACCGACATGAGACAGAAGGAAATGTGTAAGTGTCAAAGGTTTGAGCAAGAGAGATAGAAGGAAATGTGTAAGTGTCGAAGATTTGAGCAAGTGAGATGGAAGGATGAGTAAGTGAAAGATGGAAGATTTAACGTGATGAAGTTTTTACATGAATTTTGGTAGTATGTTAACGATTTGGAGATAAGGTGTGGAATGTCCTAGGGTGACGTTATGGTGCTTGTATCCCCAATCGTGTGTTCTGTTTGTGCCTGATGTTATGTTCTGTGCCTTCAGGACTGACTCTGAAAGTGAAGGTTTGTTTTGTCTTGTTATCAGCCAGCTCACCTCCCCCCAAGGTCTGTGTCTAGGAGAGGCTAGGTTTCCTTGCTTGCTTGCTGGCTTGCTTGCTTTCGCTTTGCCCTTGCTTTTGCTTTTGCTTATTAGTTAGTTGTTTGTTTTTTTTTTTTTTTTTTTTTTTTTTTTGTATTGGGGAGTGTTCTGCTTGTTGAATAACAGGGTTTTTTTCCACGTCTCTCCAAGGAAATTCTTTCCGAAGCAGGTAGGGGAGCGGTCATGGGGGGGGGATTACTTTCTGGGGGATCCTCCTGGAGGATTTCTCCCAAATTTGCCCTAAACTAGGTCACCTTGGCATGTCAAGGGCTGCTTCTCACCTGCCCTGAAGCACTGGGGCTCTGGGCTTTCCTTCCTATGGGAGAGAACTGTCCTTCTCCTCCAGGGACCCAGGGCCAAAACCGGGATTCCTTCTCCAAATTTCTTTATATGCAAAGATTGTTCCCAGATGAAATCTGCCAGGAGAGACAGGTCTGGCTGCCCTGGCCACCCAGGGCCACCTCTCATCTGCCTTTAAGACACTGGGACCATGTACTTTTTCTTCATATGGGAAAAAAACATCCATCTCAACTAGGTACCCATGGCCAACATTGGGCATCTGCCTCCAGAATTCCCTATATCCAAGGATAGCTCCCAGACAAAAGCTGCCAGGAGAGACAACTCTGGCTGGCCTTGGCTTCCTGAGGGCTGGTACTCATCTGCCTCTGAAACACTGGGGCTCTGTGCTTTCCTTCCTAATGAAAAGAACACCTCTTCCTTTCCAGGCACCCACGGCCAAAACTGAGATTCCACCTCCAAAATGCCCTGTGTCCAAGGATAGCCCCTAGACAAAAGGTGCCAGGAGAGACAGGTCTGGCTGGCTTGGCCTAACGGTGGCCACCTTTCATCTTCTTCCAGAACACTTGGATTTTGTGCTTTTCTTTCCTATAGGAAAAAGCCATCCATCCTGACCAGGTGCCCATGGCCAAAACCTGGATTTCACCTCCAAAACTCCGTACGTCGAAGGATTGCTCCCCAGTGAAAGCAGCCAGGACTTAAAGGTTTGGCTGCCCTTGGCCTCTTGGGAACTGCCTCTCACCTGCCTCAAAACACTGGGGCTCGATGCCTTCCTTCCTATGGAAAAGAACCGTCCTTCTTCTCAAGGTGTCCATGGTCGAAATTGAGATTCCTCCTCCCAAATTTCATATATACAAGGATCCCTTCATGACAAAAGCTGCCAGGACAAACAGGTCTGGCTGGCTTGGCCTCCCAGGAGCCACCTCTCTCCTCTTCTGCCTTTGAAACACTTGGGCTCTGTGCTTTCCTTCCTGTGGAAAAGAACTGTCCTTCTTATCTATGCAGAAATGGCCAAAATTGGGGCTCCACCTCCCAAATTCCCTATATCCAAGGGTTGCTCCCAGGCAAAATCTGCCAGTACCATCCATTCTGGCTGGCCTTGGCCTCTGGTGGCTGCCCCTGCTACACTGGGTCTTGGTTCTTTCCTTCCCATGGAGATCACTGTGACATGGTGGGGACCTCATGGAAGCAAGGGGATCATTGTGGCACCACTGGAGCCCATGGAACCAAGGGGCCATGGTGACACAGCGGGGCTTCATGGACCCAGAGACCATTATGACTCTGTGGGGCCTGATGGAACCATGGAGGCCATTAGGACCCTTCAGGGCCTCGTGTCACCAAGGGGGCATTGTGATACCTCAGGGCCTCATGGAAGCAAGAGACCATTGGGACACTGTGGAGCCTCATGGAACCGAGGGAACATGGAACAGGTCTGGCTGGCTTGGCCTCCCAGGGGCCACCTGACAGGACTGGCTGATGTTGGAATGCCAAGGGCTGCCTCTCATCAGCTCCTGAAGCACTGGGGCTCGGTGCTTTCCTTGCTAAGGGAAAGAACTGTCCCTCTTTTCAGATGCCCATTGCCAAAATTGGTAAGCTCCCTTAAAATTTCCTCTATGCAAAGGTATCTCTCAGAAAAACCTGCCAGCTCTGGCTGGCCTTGGCCTCCAGTGGTCACCTCTCATCTGCCCCTGAAACAGAGGGTTCTGTTCCTTCCTTCTTATGGTTAAAAAACAGCCTTCTTGCCAAAGATCATGGCAAAAATTAGAATTTGGCCTCCCAAATTGTGTATATCCAAGGATTGCTCCCAGACAAAAGTAGCCAGGACAGACAGGTCGGGCTGGCTCTATGCTCTGGTGATTTTCTTAGACTATGAGCTGAATGTTTTCATTTGAAAACACCCTGGAGAGGGCCTGGAGATCTCCCAAGTTGGGATTTTGAGGCCTCGGGCACATGACCACTGCATATGGACAAAGGAGCTCTGTGCTCTGTGCTGTTGGGGTGGTTTTGCATCACGGAAGTGATGTCCTGAGAGAAGCTGCTAGCAGTTTCCGTGGTGTCTGACAAATAAAACCAATCAGTAATTAGCTTTGAGAGCTGCCAATCTGTTAAACCACTAAGGAAACTGCACACGCCTCTGTGAAGACACAAGTTAAAGATGGAGAAGCCTGGCTGGGTCTGTTTCCCTTCTGGCCAGCAAAGAGGTGACCAGGCCGGCCCAGCCCCCATCTCAGCCAGGCCAGGCCGGGCGGCTCCTGCCGTGGGGCCGGGCCCCTTCCCAGGGAGCCGCCAGGCCCCATCGGCTGCCGGGCAGGGCAGGGGAGGCCGCGGGGCCGAGGCCGGGCCGGGCCGTGGCTGCGGTCACTGACATCTGGCCGCTACCGAGCCCTGCCCCGCCGCCAGCCCGGGCCCGGCCAGGATCCGCCGGGCCCCAGGAGCAGCCCCGGGCCGGGCCGGCTCGGCCAAGGTTCTGCCGCCCTTGGGGTTCGCCCGCAACCAGCGGGCAGGGGAGGAGAAGCCATGGGCCCCGGCCGTGCTGCTGCTGTGCTCTGGCCTGGCTGCTGAGATCCTGGCCCTGCCCCAGCGCGGCACAGCCTGACACAGCCCCAGCGCAGCCGCTGCAGAAACCTCCATGGTAAAACAGCTCCGGCCGCAAGTACCGAGCCCGGCCGGGGTCACGGAACCATCTGCAGGCCCCGGCGGAGATATTGACTCTTCCAGTGCTTCCATCCTCCCTCGAGTAAGAGAAAAGGACAAAATGCAGGCACACACAGGAGCAACATGAAGACACCGAGGTCAGTGAAGAGGAAGTTGAGTACCAGATGGGAGGGATGAGGAGATGCCTTGATCTTCGGGCTGAAATCCTCTGGTAAAGCAATGGAGAAGGATGTAATTGATACATCAGACTCTCATTTTCCCTATAACACATTGAAAAGAATAGGCAGATGACTTGTTCAGCAAAAGCCTCCATGCTAATGTAAGGAAATGTTGAAGTAACTGTTGATCGCATGATAAGTTTGAACAATGAAAGACAGCAGAGTGATGAGACCCTATGCCCCCAGGGAGAGAAGAAGACCTCTTTTTCCAGAGATGAAGATGATTTCAGAAATAAATGAAGAGAACCTTTGCTCTTAAATAGCTCATCTGTAAACTAATACCTCATAAGTTGATATGGCCCATAAACACAGCTGTGGGAAAGGCTGTGAAAAAATGGGAGGGACTTCACCATTGCAGGCAGCTGCTATTCATGGAAATGAAAAGCCATGAGACAATTGTTTTATTGTGGAGAACTCTCCATAACATTTACAAGAGGAAATTCTCTCCCTAAGTGAACTGTAGAAAGACTATTCTAGAGGTGGAAAGATGACTGAAAATTTTAGGTTTTGTCTCTTTACATTGTCAGGTTGTATGGAGAGGGGAAGTGTTCTGAAAGTTTTGTTCTGATTCTTTTTACTCTTTATTTCATTTACTATTAATAAACATTTCTTTATACCCTTTTAGTGTTTTGAGCCCACTTTGCCTTTCTCCTAATCTTATCTCAGAGCAAGAAATTAGTAAGTATGTTCTAGTGAGTGCCCTGGTAGTTAGTCAACACTGAACCCACCACAGTAATGAACGCATTGGCCGAGAAATCTCAAATTGGCAAAGCAAAGCCAATACAAAATCTTCCTGATGAACTGCCACAGACAAGAGGGAAATCAAGGCACAGCCATGGTTTCTCAGGATTTGTTTGTTCCCCATGAGCCCCGTGGTGCATTTGGAGCTGAGCCCATGAACCTCAGGGAGCGAGAGGAGATTGCACAAACCTTTCCAGGAGTCAAAGTCAGAAGAAAACCCCAAAGTGTCTCAAAGCATAAATGGGACCCACTGAGGTCCATCCCCACCACAGGCTCCTCATGGACTCCTTGGAGGAGAGAATTGGAGGTCAGGATGGCACAAAAACCTCTCAGAGACTCAAATTGCACAAAAACCTCTCAGTGTGGAAAGGAAAAGCTAAATTACCTTAAAAAAGTTGAGTATCTCAAAGCATCAATGAGCCCCACTGAGTGTCAGTACAAAGCTCTCAAGGGACTCGTTAAAGCAGATAATTGGGGCCATGATTGCACAAACCTCTCACAGAGTCTGGATCAAAAGGGAAACACCAAGTACCTTAAAAGAACTGAAGTACCTTGAAGCATTAATGAGCACCACTGAGTGTTGTTCCTGACAAAGCCTCTCCAGGGACTAATTACAGCAGATAATTGGAGGCCATGATTGCACAAAGCTCTCAGAGACTCCGAGGCAAAAGCCAAAGTGCTTTGAAAAACCAGCAGTCCCTGGGAGCATGAAGGAGCCCCCAGGGCCATTCCTGAGCAAGGCTCCCCAGGGACTCCTTCCAGCAGATCCTTGAGGCCACTGGGATGTGGGCTAGGGGGGGATGCTGAGGGCAGGACAAGGGGGTGACAGTGCCCAGCCTGGCTGGGGCTGTGCCAGGAGGCCCCAGTGCCTCAGGACAAGGTGTCTCCTGACAGCCCTTGGTGGCACAGACCCTGCTGTGCCCCAGGGCACCAGGACTTGGCTTCTCTTTGTCCCCACCTGTCATCAGTGCCTCCAGTTCTCTGCTCTGCCTGGGGCCTGGGGACACTTTCTCAGTCGTGTCCCTCAGTGGGACCCATTAAAAGTCAAAGAAACTTTGGAGTTGGATTCTGACTTGGAGCTCTGGAGAGGTTTCTGCAGCTCCCTCTCAGGGCCTGATGTTCAGGGCCTCATGTTCAGGGCCTGAGCACAAAGCCCCAGAGGGTCATTAAAGTCCTTGTGCTGTGTCTGTGCTGCTGAGCTGGGCCGGGCTCCTGGCACAGAGTGTGATCCTGGTAACCAAGGAGAGCTTCAAAAGCACATTTCTCTGGATGAGCAGCTCTTCTCCCAGCCCAGCAGGGCTGGGGCACTGCCTGCAGCCAGCCCGGGCACAGCACAGAGGCACAGAGAGCTTCCATCAGTCAGGGCTGGGAAGGTGCTGAGAAGTGCCTGGGGCAGAATCACTGGCAGCCCTTGGCACAGGAACCTCTGGCTGCAGGACAATGCAGCTGCAGCTCCTGGAGTGATCTCCTACAGCTGGAACATCCCAATGCCCACAGACCCTGTGAGTACATTCTCTGATCACCTCTTGTGCAGAGCAGCCAGGGGTGCCCAGGGCTGTCCTGCAGAGCAGGGTCCTGCAGCCCAGGGCGCTGTGCTGGGCCAGGGACTCTGCTGCCTGCCAGGAACAGCTCTCAGCCGGCCCGGGGAGCTGCTCTCAATGCTGGGGGACAAAATGTGGGTGGATGGAAACAGCTAGTAGGGCTTGGATGTGTTTTCCATGTTTGGTGAGGATGCTGCATTGTTCAGGACTGCTCCCAGCATGGCATTTAACTGCAGATATTTCCAAGTAGATTATACAGGGAGCACAATGAGCCTGGGGCTGCATAAAAGGGAAAATCCTGCTTTTCAATCTACTGGTCTGGGTTGTCTGCATGGGAAATTGAGAGATGAATCTCTCTCAATTTAGGTCGAGAAAAATAAAATAGTTTTCTCTCAGATCTGAATAACCCAGGAAGTCACAGAAATCAGCACAAGGTCTCTTAGAGGCAGCATCAGTGTGGCTTTTCCAGCTGCCTCAGGGTTGCTCTGATGTTGCCAACAGAGCCTGCAGACCCAGAGCTGCCCCTGGGCAGTGCCTGAGCTGGGAGGGGTCTGCAGGGCAGAGCTGAGCCCCAAAGGCTGGGCTGGGCTCTGGCTGCACTGGCAGGACCCAGCCCTGGGCACAGGGAAGCAGCTGCTGGCAGGGACAGCTCCAGGCAGCAGAGCCCTAGGCGGGCAGAGGGTGGAAAGTGCCCCCAAGCTGGGCTGGGATATTTAAAGTCCTCTCCAAACCCAACTATTCCATGATTACTTTTCTTACAGGACCCCATGGGCAGCCACAGCCAATGTCCAACAGCAGCTCCATCAGCCACTTCCTCCTGCTGGCACTGGCAGACACGCGGCAGCTGCAGCTCCTGCACTTCTGCCTCTTCCTGGGCATCTCCCTGGCTGCCCTCCTGGGCAACGGCCTCATCATCAGCGCCGTAGCCTGCGGCCACCACCTGCACACGCCCATGTTCGTCTTCCTGCTCAATCTGGCCCTCAGCGACCTGGGCTCCATCTGCACCACTGTGCCCAAAGCCATGCACAATTCCCTCTGGGACACCACCACCATCTCCTACACAGGATGTGCTGCACAGGTAGTTCTGCTTATCTTCTTCATGGGAGCAGAGTTTTATCTCCTGACCATCATGTGCTACGACCGCTACGTGTCCATCTGCAAACCCCTGCACTACAGGACCCTCCTGGGCAGCAGAGCTTGTGCCCACATGGCAGCAGCTGCCTGGGCCAGTGCCTTTCTCAATGCTCTGCTGCACACGGCCAATACATTTTCCCTGCCCCTGTGCCATGGCAAAGCCCTGGGCCAGTTCTTCTGTGAAATCCCCCAGATCCTCAAGCTATCCTGCTCCAAATCCTACCTCAGGGAACTTGGGCTCATTGCTGTTAGTGCCTGTTTGGCATTTGGCTGTTTTGTGTTCATTGTTTTCTCCTATGTGCAGATCTTCAGGGCCGTGCTGAGGATCCCCTCTGAGCAGGGACGGCACAAAGCCTTTTCCACCTGCCTCCCTCACCTGGCCGTGGTCTCTCTGTTTGTCAGCACTGCAGCATTTGCTCACCTGAAGCCCCCCTCCATCTCCTCAACATCCCTTGATCTGGTCCTGTCAGTTCTGTACTCAGTGGTGCCTCCCACCCTGAACCCCCTCATCTACAGCCTGAGGAACCAGGAGCTCAAGGCTGCAGTGTGGAGACTAAAGACTGGATGGTTTCAGAAACATTAAACTGCTGGCCAATTTCTGCAAATCACTTGAAATAAAAATCATCTTTGATACTTCTTGTTGGTTTCATTTTGGAGGTTCATATTTTGTTTTAGTTTTTTCATACTGTCCAAAAATAAAAAATACACTCTGTGCCATTTCTCATTTTGTTTCCCTCCACCTTCCCAGTGGCTACAGACTGTGTCAATGAGGCGATGAACTCTCAGTGGTTTAAAGGAACTCAAGGATCTCCCAGCAGAGTTTTCTGCAGAGATGCCCTTTTGTTGCCTTCTCTGAAGCTGCAGCAGCAATGTCTGTGTGCAGAGCTGGGGGCAGATCAGTGCTGGCACAGCAGCTGTGCCCAGCAGCAGCAGCACTTGGTGTTGCCAGTGCTGCTCCCGTGGCCCTGCCCCGCTGCCCTGGTGGCCCTGGTGTTGCTGCAGGGCCTGAGTGCTCTCAGGGCCGGGCACAGTCCTGGGGGTGGCAGTGCCGGGGCTGCAGCAGGGACAGCCCATGGGCACTGCTGGGGCAGCGCTGACGCCTCAGGCCAGGGCCTGGGGGCTCCAGGCTCCTTGCCCAGGCCCTCTCAAGAACACGGCCAGGCCAATGCTCAGCACAGAAAACCCCCGTGAGCAGCCCCAGGCTGGCCGTGGGCAGGCTGGGTGCAAACAGCATGGCTGGTGCTCTGCAAGGGCCCTGGGGAAGACGGGAAGGAGCAGCAGAGCAGGGGCTGATCCATCCCCAGTGCGCTGGACAGCCCAGGGCAGCGTCCCAGAGCGTCCTCATGGAGCTGCCAACAACATCCCCCCTCTGCAGCCCTGGCCTCTCCCCCAGCTCACACAGGTGCCACATCCTTGCAGGCACAGCCACGGCCGCGCCGGCTCAGGAGCCCCTGTTTGCATTGCACACAGCAGGCGGGAGCACCCCCATGCTGCTGCTGTGGGGACATGAACCTGAGGGAGCACAAATGCCATCAGCCCCTGGGGCCAGGAAGGGCTGGGGGACGCCAGGGAAACCACTCAGCTTTGTCCTGGCCTCTGCAGTCAGCCAGAAAGTTTGTTCCCATCAGCTGGGAGTTTCCTGTCCCACTGCAGATGCTGTTGCTCAGAGCCAGGGCTGCCTGGCAGCCACCCCCAGACTGCCCGGAGCATTTCCTTGGCTTCACCTTTGCTTTATTTGCTCTTTCTGCTACGAATTTCTTCCCATTGCCCACCCCGGTTCCCTCCCCTGCAAACAGGCCATCCCTGTTTGCCCTTTCCTCTCTAGCCCCACTCCCCATTCCAGTTCCTGACTTGGCACCATGGGAATGGCCCTTGGGGAGCAGGATCATCCCACAAGTGCTGCAGGAATTGTCTGCAGGCTCCTGCAGTGCCTCGTGCTGCTCCCTTGCCAGAGGCAGCCCAGGCCAGGGGGGCACATCTGGGCTGCTGTGTCTGGCTGTGGGGCTGCCTGTTCTGGGCAGTGAGGAGGGGCTGCAGAGGCTCTGCAGGACTGACAGGATGGGCTTTGGGGCTGTGAGGAGAAGCTGAGGGACCTGGGCTGCTGGAGCTTCTGAAGAGGAGGCCCAGGGCTCCTCCTGCAACTGCTCCAAGGGTGGTTTCAGAGAATCCCAGAATCAGCAAGGCTGGAAAAGGCCTTGGAGATCATCAAGTCCAACCTGTGCCCTGACACCACCTTGTGTCCCCTGAGCCTCCTCTTTTCCAGGATAAAATGCCCCAGCTCCCTCAGCCACTCCTCACAGGACTTGTGCTCCAGACCCCTCTCCAGCCTTGTTGCCCTTCTCTGGACATGCTCCTGCCCCTCCATGTCCTTCCTAAATTGGGGGGCCCAGAACTGGACACAGCACTCGAGGTGCTGCCCAACCAGTGCCGAGCACAGGGGAAGAATCACTGCCCCACTCCTGCTGGCCACACCATTCCTGATCCAGGCCAGGAGCCATTGGCCTTCTTGGCCACCTGGGCACACTGCTGGCTCATGTCCAGCCTGCTGTCCATCAGTCCCTGCAGGTCCCTTTCTGCCTGGCTGCTGTCCAGCCACTCTGTCCCCAGCCTGTAACACTGCAGGGGTTGTTGTCTCCAAAGTGCAGGACCTGGCACTTGGACTTGTTAAACCTCACCTTGTTGGATTTGGGCCCTGGATCCAGCCTGTCCAGGGCCCTGTGCAGAGCCCTCCTGCCTTCCAGCAGATCAACACCCCCAGACAACTTGGTGTCACCATGGTTCCATGAGGCCCCAGAGTGTCCCAGTGGTGTCCATGATTCCATGAGGCCTCCCAGTGTCACAATGTCCCTCTGGTGTCACAAAGTCCCTTGGATCCTTGGGCCCTGCAGTGTCACAATGGCACCGTCGTGCCCCAGGGCCCTGCAGTGTCACAATGGATCCTTGGTTCCATGAGGTCTGGCAGGGCAGCAATGCTCTCCTTGGTTCCCGCTGTCTCCCACACCTCCCACTGTCAGGCTATAGAAGGACACCTGGCTGATGAAGGGGAGTGGGAGTGGGTACCTACTCGAGGAGGTAATAATAAAAATCCCTCCCAACCCCCTCTCCCAAGCCAGGTGCCACTTCAGATTCGGTGTGATCCCCTGGATCTGGAGAGTCAGACAGATGGTTTAGAAGAAAATTATCTGCCCAGTGAGCCTCCCAATTATGATTCATCTGTGAGACAGATCAGCACCTCTAACATCAAAAAAGAAAGAAGGGTAATCGTGGTGGGTGACTCCCTCCTGAGGGGAACAGAGGGCCCCATATGTCAACCAGACCCACCCCACAGAGAGGTCTGCTGCCTCCCTGGGGCCCGGGTACGGGATATCACTGACACACTGCCTGGGCTGATTCAGCCCTCTGATTATTACCCACTGCTGGTACCCCAGGCTGGCAGTGATGAGACTGAAAAGAGGAGTGTCAGGGCAATTAAAAGGGACTTTAGGGCATTGGGTCAGGTGGTTAATAGGACAGGGCCACAGACAGTCTTTTCCTCAGTCCCTTTGGAGTCTGAGAAAAACAGTGAAAGCAATAGGAGAGCTCACAGTGTCAATGAGTGGCTCAAGGGTTGGTGTCATCGACAAAATTTTGGATTCTTTAATCATGGGGCAACTTTTACAGCACCTGACCTGCTTGGACCAGATGGGTTCCATCTTTCTGTGAAGGGCAGAGGAATTTTAGCTCATGAACGGGCAGAACTTGTTGAGAGGGCTTTAAACTAGGTCTGAAGGGGAAGGGGATGCAGCTGGTTTGTCTGGAAGCAGGCTTGTGGGTGGTAAGCCTGAGTTAGAGGTGAAATCAGCAGCCCAGCTGAAGTGCATGTACACCAATGCACACAGCATGGGTAACAAACAAGAAGAGCTGGAGGCCATGGTGCAGCAGCAAAGCTGTGATGTAATTGCCATCACAGAAACAGGGTGGGACGACTCACATGGCTGGAGCGCTGCACTGGATGGCTGCAAGCTCTTCAGGAGAGACAGGAAAGGGAGAAGAGGTGGAGGGGTGGCCCTTTACATTAGGGAGGCTTTTGATGCTGTGGGTGTTGAAACTTACGAAGATGGAGATGAATGTCTGTGGGTAAGAATTAAGGGAAGGCCAACAAGGCTGACATCCTACTGGGAGTCTGTTATCATCCACCCAGCCAGGAAGAAGTGGTGGACAACTCATTCTATAAGCAGCTAAAGAATGTTTCTGGATCATCAGCCCTTGTTCTTGTAGGTGACTTCAAACTGCTGGACATCTGCTGGGAACTAAATACAGCTGAAAAGAGGCAGTCTAGGAAATATTTAGAGTTTGTGGAGGATAATTTTTTGTCGTAGCTGGTGAGTGAGCCCACCAGGAGAGGGACTATGTTATATCTGTTGTTTGTAAATAGAGATGGGCTGGTGGGAGATGTGGTGGTTGGAGGTCACTTGGGGCACAGTGATCATGAAATTATAGAATTCTCAATATTTGGTGAAGTCACAAGGAACACTAATAAGACTTTTACTTTGGACTTTGGAGGGCAGAC